>NW_024037489.1:0-25997 GCF_015832195.1 Motacilla alba alba
TCTTCCCCGGAAAACAAAACCCACCAGCCCACGTTCCTGGTCTCAGTTTGCAGAGCTCCGTGGGCACTCTCAAAGCAGCCCGAGTTGGCGTAGAAGGCAGCTCGTCCGTGGGCGGCACCTGATTATTCGTGGAAATCCAGCAAGCGGCCTAACCCTAAGGAACAGGGGCCTACATAGTACTGACAAAGGCTTCTGCCCGGGGAAACAAAACCCACCACCCCACGTTCCTGGTCTCAGTTTGCAGAGCTCCGTGGGCACTCTCAAAGCAGCCCGAGTTGGCACAGATGGCAGCTTGTCCCTGGGCGGCACCTGGATATTCGTGGAAATCCAGGAGGCAGCAGGCCCCAAAGGGCCGAGGGCCTAGCTTGTAGTGCAAATGCTTCTGCCGAAGAAGAAAAAACCCACCAGCCCACGTTCCTGCTCTCAGTTATCAGAGCTCCATGGGCACTCTCAAAGCAGCCCAAATTGGCACAGGTGGCAGCTTGTCCCTGGGCGGCACCTGGATATTCGTGGAAATCCAGCAAGCAGCCTAACCCTAAAAAACAGTGGCCTACGTAGTACAGACAAAGGATTCTGCCCGTGGAAACAAAACCCACCACCCCACGTTCCTGGTCTCAGTTTGCAGAGCTCCGTGGGCACTCTCAAAGCAGCCCGAGTTGGCACAGGTGGCAGCTTGTCCCTGGGCGGCACCTTGATATACGTGGAAATCCAGCAGGCAGCCGCCCACCAAGGTCCGAGGGCCTACTTGGCATAGGCAATGGCTTCGTCCAAGGGAAAAAAAAATCACAACCCCGCGTTCGGGGTCTCAGTTTGAAGAGCTCCATAGGCACTCTCAAAGCAGCACTAGTTGCCGCAGTTGGCAGTTTCTCCCTGGGAGGCACCTTGATATACGTGGAAATCCAGCAGGCTGCCAGCCCCTGAGGAACAAGGGCCTACCTGGTACTGACAAAGGCTTCTGCCGCGGAAAAAACCCACCACCCCAAGTTCCAGGTCTCAGTATCCAGAGCTCTATGGGCACCCTCAATGCAGCCCGAGTTGGCACAGGTGGCAGCTTGTCCCTGGGCGGCACCTTGATATTTTTGGAAATCCAGCTGGCAGCCTGCCATTGAGAAACACGGCCCTACCTGGTACTGCAAATGCTTCTGTTTGGGGAAACAAAACCCACCAGCCCACGTTCCTGCTCTCAGTTATCAGAGCTCCATGGGCACTCTCAAAGCAGCCCAAGTTGGCACAGGTGGCCGCTTGTCCCTGGGCGGCACCTGGATATTCGTGGAAATCCAGCAAGCAGCCTAACCCTAAAAAACAGTGGCCTACGTAGTATAGACAAAGGATTCTGCCCGTGGAAACAAAACCCACCACCCCACGTTCCTGGTCTCAGTTTGCAGAGCTCCGTGGGCACTCTCAAAGCAGCCCGAGTTGGCACAGGTGGCAGCTTGTCCCTGGGCGGCACCTTGATATACTTGGAAATCCAGCAGGCAGCCGCCCACCAAGGTCCGAGGGCCTACTTGGCATAGGCAATGGCTTCGTCCAAGGGAAAAAAAAATCACAACCCCGCGTTCGGGGTCTCAGTTTGAAGAGCTCCATAGGCACTCTCAAAGCAGCACTCGTTGCCGCAGTTGGCAGTTTCTCCCTGGGAGGCACCTTGATATACGTGGAAATCCAGCAGGCTGCCAGCCCCTGAGGAACAAGGGCCTACCTGGTACTGACAAAGGCTTCTGCCGCGGAAAAAACCAACCACCCCAAGTTCCAGGTCTCAGTATCCAGAGCTCTATGGGCACCCTCAATGCAGCCCGAGTTGGCACAGGTGGCAGCATGTCCATGGTCGGCACCTTGATATTCGTGGAAATCCAGCTGGCAGCCTGTCATTGAGAAACAAGGCCCTACCTGGTACTGCAAATGCTTCTGTTTGGGGAAACAAAACCCACCACCCACAATTCCTGGTCTCAGTTTGCAGAGCTCCATGGGCACTCTCAAAGCAGCCCGAGTTGGCGTGGGAGGCAGCTTGTCCCTGGGCGGCACCTGGATATTCGTGGAAATCCAGCAAGCAGCCTAACCCTAAGGAACAGGGGCCTACCTAGTACTGACAAAGGCTTCTGCCCGGGGAAACAAAACCCACCACCCCACGTTCCTGGTCTCAGTTTGCAGAGCTCCGTGGGCACTCTCAAAGCAGCCCGAGTTGGCACGGGTGGCAGCTTGTCCCTGGGCTGAACCTAGATATTCGTGGAAATCCAGCAGGCAGCAGGACCCAAAGGGCCGAGGGCCTAGCTAGTAGTGCAAATGCTTCTGCCGAAGCAGAAAAAACCCACCAGCCCACGTTCCTGGTCTCAGTTAGCAGAGCTCCATGGGCACTCTCAAAGCAGCCTGAGTTGGCACAGGTGGCAGCTTGTCCCTGCGCGGCATCTTGATATTCGTGGAAATCCAGCAGGCAGCCGGCCCCTGAGGAACAAGGCCCTATCTGGTACTGACAAAGGCTTCTGCCTGGGGAAACAAATCCCACCAGCCCACGTTCCTGGTCTCAGTTAGAAGAGCTCCATGGGCACTCTCAAAGCAGCCCGAGTTGGCACAGGTGGCAGCTTGTCCCTGGGCGGCACCTTGATATACGTGGAAATCCAGCAGGCAGCCAGCCCCTGAGGAACAAGGGCCTACCTGGTACTGACAAAGGCTTCTGCCGCGGAAAAAACCCACCACCCCAAGTTCCAGGTCTCAGTATCCAGAGCTCTATGGGCACTCTCAAAGCAGCCCGAGTTGGCACAGGTGGTAGCTTGTCCCTGGGCGGCACCTTGATATTCGTGGAAATCCAGAAGGCAGCCTGCCATTGAGAAACAAGGCCCTACCTGGTACTGCAAATGCTTCTGCCCGGGGTAACAAAACCCACCACCCACGTTCCTGGTCTCAGTTTGCAGAGCTCCGTGGGCACTCTCAAAGCAGCCCGAGTTGGCGTAGAAGGCAGCTCGTCCGTGGGCGGCACCTGATTATTCGTGGAAATCCAGCAAGCGGCCTAACCCTAAGGAACAGGGGCCTACATAGTACTGACAAAGGCTTCTGCCCGGGGAAACAAAACCCACCACCCCACGTTCCTGGTCTCAGTTTGCAGAGCTCCGTGGGCACTCTCAAAGCAGCCCGAGTTGGCACAGATGGCAGCTTGTCCCTGGGCGGCACCTAGATATTCGCGGAAATCCAGCAGGCAGCAGGCCCCAAAGGGCCGAGGGCCTAGCTAGTAGTGCAAATGCTTCTGCCCAAGGAGACAAAACCCACCAGCCCACGTTCCTGGTCTCAGTTAGCAGAGCTCCACGGGCAATCTCAAAGCAGCCCGAGTTGGCACAGATGGCAGCTTGTCCCTGGGCGGCACCTTGATATAACTGGAAATCCAGGAGGCAGCAGGCCCCAAGGGGCCGAGGGCCTAGCTTGTAGTGCAAATGCTTCTGCCGAAGAAGAAAAAACCCACCAGCCTACGTTCCTGCTCTCAGTTAGCAGAGCTCCATGGGCACTCTCAAAGCAGCCCAAGTTGGAGTGGGAGGCAGCTTGTCCGGGGGTGGCATCTTGATATTCGTGGAAATCCAGAAGGCAGCTGGCCAGAAAGGGCCGAGGGCCTAGCTAGTAGTACAAATGCTTCTGCCCGTGAAAACAAAACCCACAGCCCCACGTTCCTGGTCTCAGTTTGCAGAGCTCCATGGGCACTCTCAAAGCAGGCAGAGTTGCACGGGTGGCAGCGTGTCCCTGGGCGGCACTTTGATATACGTTGAAATCCAGCAGGCAGCCGGCCCCCAAGTTCGGAGGGCCTACTTGGTATTGGCAATGGCTTCGTCCAAGGGAAACAAAACGAACAACCCCACGTTCGGGGTCTCAGTTTGAAGAGCTCCATAGGCACTCTCAAAGCAGCACTAGATGCCACTCTTGGCAGCTTCCCCCTGGGAGGCCCCTTGATATACGTGGAAATCCAGCAGGCAGCCGGTCCCTGAGGAACAAGGGCCTACCTGGTACTGACAAAGGCTTCTGCCCGCGGAAAAAAAAACGACAACCCCACATTCCTGGTCTCACTATCCAGAGCTCTATGGGCACTCTCAATGCAGCCCGAGTTGGCACAGGTGGCAGGTGGTTCCTGGGCGGCACCTTGATATTCATGGAAATCCAGCAGGCAGCAGGCCAGAAAGGGCCGCGGGCCTAGCTAGTAGTGCAAATGCTTCTGCCCAAGGAGACAAAACCCACCAGCCCACGTTCCTGGTCTAAGTTAGCAGAGCTCCACGGGCACTCTCAAAGCAGCCTGAGTTGGCACAGCTGGCAGCTTGTCCCTGGGCGGCATCTTGATATTCGTGGAAATCCAGCAGGCAGCCTGCCCTTGAGGTAGAAGATCCTACCTGGTACTGCAAAGGCTTCTGCCCAGGAAAACAAAACTCATCAGCCCACGTTCTGGGTCTCAGTTTGCAGAGTTCCGTGGGCACTGTCTAAGGAGCCCGAGCTGGCACAGGTGGCAGCTTGTCCCTGGGCGGCATCTTGATATACGTGGAAATCCAGCAGGCAGCCGGCCCCGAAGGGCCGAGGGCCTACCTGGTACTGCAAATGCTTCTGCCAAAGAGACAAAACCCACCAGTCCACACTCTTGGTCTCCGTTAGCAGAGCTCCACGGGCACACTCAAAGCAGCCCGAGATGGCGTGGGAGGCAGCTTGTCCCTGGGCGGCACCTGGATATTCGTGGAAATCCAGCAAGCAGCCTATCCCTAAGGAACTGGGGCCTACCTAGTACTGACAAAGGCTTCTGCCCGGGGAAACAAAACCCACCACCCCACGTTCCTGATCTCAGTTTGCAGAGATCCATGGGCACTCTCAAAGCAGCCCTAGTTGGCGTGGGAGACAGCTTGTCCCTGGGCGGCATCTTGATATTCGTGGAAATCCAGAAGGCTGCCGGCCCCGAATGGCCGAGGGCCTACTGGGTACTAACAAAGGCTTCTTCCCCGGAAAACAAAACCCACCAGCCCACGTTCCTGGTCTAAGTTTGCAGAGCTCCGTGGGCACTCTCAAAGCAGCCCGAGTTGGCGTAGAAGGCAGCTCGTCCGTGGGCGGCACCTGATTATTCGTGGAAATCCAGCAAGCGGCCTAACCCTAAGGAACAGGGGCCTACATAGTACTGACAAAGGCTTCTGCCCGGGGAAACAAAACCCACCACCCCACGTTCCTGGTCTCAGTTTGCAGAGCTCCGTGGGCACTCTCCAAGCAGCCCGAGTTGGCACAGATGGCAGCTTGTCCCTGGGCGGCACCTTGATATACGTGGAAATCCAGGAGGCAGCAGGCCCCAAAGGGCCGAGGGCCTAGCTTGTAGTGCAAATGCTTCTGCCGAAGAAGAAAAAACCCACCAGCCCACGTTCCTGCTCTCAGTTATCAGAGCTCCATGGGCACTCTCAAAGCAGCCCAAGTTGGCACAGGTGGCAGCTTGTCCCTGGGCGGCACCTGGATATTCGTGGAAATCCAGCAAGCAGCCTAACCCTAAAAAACAGTGGCCTACGTAGTACAGACAAAGGATTCTGCCCGTGGAAACAAAACCCACCACCCCACGTTCCTGGTCTCAGTTTGCAGAGCTCCGTGGGCACTCTCAAAGCAGCCCGAGTTGGCACAGGTGGCAGCTTGTCCCTGGGCGGCACCTTGATATACGTGGAAATCCAGCAGGCAGCCGCCCACCCAGGTCCGAGGGCCTACTTGGCATAGGCAATGGCTTCGTCCAAGGGAAAAACAAATCACAACCCCGCGTTCGGGGTCTCAGTTTGAAGAGCTCCATAGGCACTCTCAAAGCAGCACTAGTTGCCGCAGTTGGCAGTTTCTCCCTGGGAGGCACCTTGATATACGTGGAAATCCAGCAGGCTGCCAGCCCCTGAGGAACAAGGGCCTACCTGGTACTGACAAAGGCTTCTGCCGCGGAAAAAACCCACCACCCCAAGTTCCAGGTCTCAGTATCCAGAGCTCTATGGGCACACTCAATGCAGCCCGAGTTGGCACAGGTGGCAGCTTGTCCATGGTCGGCACCTTGATATTCGTGGAAATCCAGCTGGCAGCCTGCCATTGAGAAACAAGGCCCTACCTGGTAATGCAAATGCTTCTGTTTGGGGAAACAAAACCCACCACCCACCGTTCCTGGTCTCAGTTTGCAGAGCTCCATGGGCACTCTCAAAGCAGCCCGAGTTGGCGTGGGAGGCAGCTTGTCCCTGGGCGGCACCTGGATATTCGTGGAAATCCAGCAAGCGGCCTAACCCTAAGGAACAGGGGCCTACCTAGTACTGACAAAGGCTTCTGCCCGGGGAAACAAAACCCACCACCCCACGTTCCTGGTCTCAGTTTGCAGAGCTCCGTGGGCACTCTCAAAGCAGCCCGAGTTGGCACGGGTGGCAGCTTGTCCTGGGCGGAACCTAGATATTAGTGGAAATCCAGCAGGCAGCAGGACCCAAAGGGCCGAGGGCCTAGCTAGTAGTGCAAATGCTTCTGCCGAAGCAGAAAAAACCCACCAGCCCACGTTCCTGGTCTCAGTTAGCAGAGTTCCGTGGGCACTCTCAAAGCAGCCTGAGTTGGCACAGGTGGCAGCTTGTCCCTGGGCGGCATCTTGATATTCGTGGAAATCCAGAAGGCAGCCTGCCATTGAGAAACAAGGCCCTACCTGGTACTGCAAATGCTTCTGCCCGAGGAAACAAAACCCACCACCCCCCGTTCCTGGTCTCAGTTTGCAGAGCTCCATGGGCACTCTCAAAGCAGCCCGAGTTGGCGTGGGAGGCAGCTTGTCCCTGGGCGGCACCTGGATATTCGTGGAAATCCAGCAAGCAGCCTAACCCTAAGGAACAGGGGCCTACCTAGTACTGACAAAGGCTTCTGCCCGGGGAAACCAAACCCACCATCCCACGTTCCTGGTCTAAGTTTGCAGAGCTCCGTGGGCACTCTCAAAGCAGCCCGAGTTGGCACAGCTGGGAGCTTGTCCCTGGGCGGCACCTAGATATTCGCTGAAATCCAGCAGGCAGCAGGCCCCAAAGGGCCGAGGGCCTAGCTAGTAGTGCAAATGCTTCTACCCAAGGAGACAAAACCCACCAGCCCACGTTCCTGGTCTCAGTTAGCAGAGTTCCGTGGGCAATCTCAAAGCAGCCCGAGTTGGCACAGATGGCAGCTTGTCCCTGGGCGGCACCTTGATATAACTGGAAATCCAGGAGGCAGCAGGCCCCAAAGGGCCGAGGGCCTAGCTTGTAGTGCAAATGCTTCTGCCGAAGAAGAAAAAACCCACCAGCCCACGTTCCTGCTCTCAGTTATCAGAGCTCCATGGGCACTCTCAAAGCAGCCCAAGTTGGAGTGGGAGGCAGCTTGTCCGGGGGTGGCATCTTGATATTCGTGGAAATCCAGAAGGCAGCTGGCCAGAAAGGGCCGAGGGCCTAGCTAGTAGTGCAAAGGCTTCTGCCCGTGAAAACAAAACCCACCACCCCACGTTCCTGGTCTCAGTTTGCAGAGCTCCATGGGCACGCTCAAAGCAGGCAGAGTTGCACGGGTGGCAGCGTGTCCCTGGGCGGCACTTTGATATACGTTAAAATCCAGCAGGCAGCCGGCCCCCAAGTTCCGAGGGCCTACTTGGTATTGGCAATGGCTTCGTCCAAGGGAAACAAAACTAACAACCCCACGTTCGGGGTCTCAGTTTGAAGAGCTCCATAGGCACTCTCAAAGCAGCACTAGATGCCACTCTTGGCAGCTTCCCCCTGGGAGGCCCCTTGATATACGTGGAAATCCAGCAGGCTGCCAGCCCCTGAGGAACAAGGGCCTACCTGGTACTGACAAAGGCTTCTGCCGCGGAAAAAACCCACCACCCCAAGTTCCAGGTCTCAGTATCCAGAGCTCTATGGGCACCCTCAATGCAGCCCGAGTTGGCACAGGTGGCAGCATGTCCATGTTCGGCACCTTGATATTTTTGGAAATCCAGCTGGCAGCCTGCCATTGAGAAACAAGGCCCTACCTGGTACTGCAAATGCTTCTGCCCGAGGAAACAAAACCCACCACCCACAATTCCTGGTCTCAGTTTGCAGAGCTCCATGGGCACTCTCAAAGAAGCCCGAGTTGGCGTGGGAGGCAGCTTGTCCCTGGGCGGCACCTGGATATTCGTGGAAATCCAGCAAGCAGCCTAACCCTAAGGAACAGTGGCCTACGTAGTACAGACAAAGGCTTCTGCCCGGGGAAACAAAACCCACCACCCCACGTTCCTGGTCTCAGTTTGCAGAGCTCCGTGGGCACTCTCAAAGCAGCCCGAGTTGGCACAGCTGGCAGCTTGTCCCTGGGCTGAACCTAGATATTCGTGGAAATCCAGCAGGCAGCAGGACCCAAAGGGCCGAGGGCCTAGCTAGTAGTGCAAATGCTTCTGCCCAAGGAGACAAAACCCACCAGCCCACGTTCCTGGTCTCAGTTAGCAGAGCTCCACGGGCAATCTCAAAGCAGCCCGAGTTGGCACAGATGGCAGCTTGTCCCTGGGCGGCACCTTGATATAACTGGAAATCCAGGAGGCAGCAGGCCCCAAAGGGCCGAGGGCCTAGCTCGTAGTGCAAATGCTTCTGCCGAAGAAGAAAAAACCCACCAGCCCACGTTCCTGCTCTCAGTTAGCAGAGCTCCATGGGCACTCTCAAAGCAGCCCAAGTTGGAGTGGGAGGCAGCTTGTCCGGGGGTGGCATCTTGATATTCGTGGAAATCCAGAAGGCAGCTGGCCAGAAAGGGCCGAGGGCCTAGCTAGTAGTGCAAATGCTTCTGCCCGTGAAAACAAAACCCACAGCCCCACGTTCCTGGTCTCAGTTTGCAGAGCTCCGTGGGCACTCTCAAAGCAGCCCGAGTTGGCACAGCTGGCAGCGTGTCCCTGGGCGGCACTTTGATATACGTTGAAATCCAGCAGGCAGCCGGCCCCCAAGTTCCGAGGGCCTACTTGGTATTGGCAATGGCTTCGTCCAAGGGAAACAAAACTAACAACCCCATGTTCGGGGTCTCAGTTTGAAGAGCTCCATAGGCACTCTCAAAGCAGCACTAGATGCCACTCTTGGCAGCTGCCCCCTGGGAGGCCCCTTGATATACGTGGAAATCCAGCAGGCAGCCAGTCCCTGAGGAACAAGGGCCTACCTGGTACTGACAAAGGCTTCTGCCCGCGGAAAAAAAATGACCACCCCACATTCCTGGTCTCACTATCCAGAGCTCTATGGGCACTCTCAATGCAGCCCGAGTTGGCACAGCTGGCAGCTTGTCCCTGGGCGGCATCTTGATATTCGTGGAAATCCAGCAGGCAGCCTGCCCTTGAGGTAGAAGATCCTACCTGGTACTGCAAAGGCTTCTGCCCAGGAAAACAAAACTCATCAGCCCACGTTCTGGGTCTCAGTTTGCAGAGTTCCGTGGGCACTGTCTAAGGAGCCCGAGTTGGCACAGGTGGCAGCTTGTCCCTGGGCGGCATCTTGATATACGTGGAAATCCAGCAGGCAGCCGACCACAAAGGGCCGAGGGCCTACCTGGTACTGCAAATGCTTCTGCCAAAGAGACAAAACCCACCAGCCCACGTTCTTGGTCTAAGTTAGCAGAGCTCCACGGGCACTCTCAAAGCAGCCCAAGTTTGCACAGGCGGCAGCTTGTCCATGGGAGGCACCTTGATATTCGTGGAAATCCAGAAGCCAGCCGGCCCCTGAGGAACAAGGGCCTACCTGGCACAGGCAAAGGCTTCTTCCCGCAGAAACAAAACCCACCACCTCATGTTCCTGGTCTCAGTTTGCAGAGCTCCATGAGCACTCTCAAAGCAGCCCGAGTTGGCACAGGTGGCAGCTTGTCCCTGGGCGGCATCATGATATTCGTGGAAATCCAGCCGGCAGCCGGCCCCTGAGAAACAAGGCCCTACCTGGTACTGCAAATGCTTCTCCCCAAGGAGACCAACCCACCAGCCCACGTTCCTGGTCTCTATTAGCAGAGCTCCACGGGCACTCTCAAAGCAGCCCGAGATGGCGTGGGAGGCAGCTTGTCCCTGGGCGGCACCTGGATATTCGTGGAAATCCAGCAAGCAGCCTAACCCTAAGGAACTGGGGCCTACCTAGTACTGACAAAGGCTTCTGCCCGGGGAAACAAAACCCACCACCCCACGTTCCTGATCTCAGTTTGCAGAGATCCATGGGCACTCTCAAAGCAGCCCTAGTTGGCGTGGGAGGCAGCTTGTCCCTGGGCGGCATCTTGATATTCGTGGAAATCCAGAAGGCTGCCGGCCCCGAATGGCCGAGGGCCTACTGGGTACTAACAAAGGCTTCTTCCCCGGAAAACAAAACCCACCAGCCCACGTTCCTGGTCTCAGTTTGCAGAGCTCCGTGGGCACTCTCAAAGCAGCCCGAGTTGGCGTAGAAGGCAGCTCGTCCGTGGGCGGCACCTGATTATTCGTGGAAATCCAGCAAGCGGCCTAACCCTAAGGAACAGGGGCCTACATAGTACTGACAAAGGCTTCTGCCCGGGGAAACAAAACCCACCACCCCACGTTCCTGGTCTCAGTTTGCAGAGCTCCGTGGGCACTCTCAAAGCAGCCCGAGTTGGCACAGATGGCAGCTTGTCCCTGGGCGGCACCTGGATATTCGTGGAAATCCAGGAGGCAGCAGGCCCCAAAGGGCCGAGGGCCTAGCTTGTAGTGCAAATGCTTCTGCCGAAGAAGAAAAAACCCACCAGCCCACGTTCCTGCTCTCAGTTATCAGAGCTCCATGGGCACTCTCAAAGCAGCCCAAGTTGGCACAGGTGGCAGCTTGTCCCTGGGCGGCACCTGGATATTCGTGGAAATCCAGCAAGCAGCCTAACCCTAAAAAACAGTGGCCTACGTAGTACAGACAAAGGATTCTGCCCGTGGAAACAAAACCCACCACCCCACGTTCCTGGTCTCAGTTTGCAGAGCTCCGTGGGCACTCTCAAAGCAGCCCGAGTTGGCACAGGTGGCAGCTTGTCCCTGGGCGGCACCTTGATATACGTGGAAATCCAGCAGGCAGCCGCCCACCAAGGTCCGAGGGCCTACTTGGCATAGGCAATGGCTTCGTCCAAGGGAAAAAAAAATCACAACCCCGCGTTCGGGGTCTCAGTTTGAAGAGCTCCATAGGCACTCTCAAAGCAGCACTAGTCGCCGCAGTTGGCAGTTTCTCCCTGGGAGGCACCTTGATATACGTGGAAATCCAGCAGGCTGCCAGCCCCTGAGGAACAAGGGCCTACCTGGTACTGACAAAGGCTTCTGCCGCGGAAAAAACCCACCACCCCAAGTTCCAGGTCTCAGTATCCAGAGCTCTATGGGCACCCTCAATGCAGCCCGAGTTGGCACAGGTGGCAGCTTGTCCCTGGGCGGCACCTTGATATTTTTGGAAATCCAGCTGGCAGCCTGCCATTGAGAAACACGGCCCTACCTGGTACTGCAAATGCTTCTGTTTGGGGAAACAAAACCCACCAGCCCACGTTCCTGCTCTCAGTTATCAGAGCTCCATGGGCACTCTCAAAGCAGCCCAAGTTGGCACAGGTGGCCGCTTGTCCCTGGGCGGCACCTGGATATTCGTGGAAATCCAGCAAGCAGCCTAACCCTAAAAAACAGTGGCCTACGTAGTATAGACAAAGGATTCTGCCCGTGGAAACAAAACCCACCACCCCACGTTCCTGGTCTCAGTTTGCAGAGCTCCGTGGGCACTCTCAAAGCAGCCCGAGTTGGCACAGGTGGCAGCTTGTCCCTGGGCGGCACCTTGATATACTTGGAAATCCAGCAGGCAGCCGCCCACCAAGGTCCGAGGGCCTACTTGGCATAGGCAATGGCTTCGTCCAAGGGAAAAAAAAATCACAACCCCGCGTTCGGGGTCTCAGTTTGAAGAGCTCCATAGGCACTCTCAAAGCAGCACTCGTTGCCGCAGTTGGCAGTTTCTCCCTGGGAGGCACCTTGATATACGTGGAAATCCAGCAGGCTGCCAGCCCCTGAGGAACAAGGGCCTACCTGGTACTGACAAAGGCTTCTGCCGCGGAAAAAACCAACCACCCCAAGTTCCAGGTCTCAGTATCCAGAGCTCTATGGGCACCCTCAATGCAGCCCGAGTTGGCACAGGTGGCAGCATGTCCATGGTCGGCACCTTGATATTCGTGGAAATCCAGCTGGCAGCCTGCCATTGAGAAACAAGGCCCTACCTGGTACTGCAAATGCTTCTGTTTGGGGAAACAAAACCCACCACCCACAATTCCTGGTCTCAGTTTGCAGAGCTCCATGGGCACTCTCAAAGCAGCCCGAGTTGGCGTGGGAGGCAGCTTGTCCCTGGGCGGCACCTGGATATTCGTGGAAATCCAGCAAGCAGCCTAACCCTAAGGAACAGGGGCCTACCTAGTACTGACAAAGGCTTCTGCCCGGGGAAACAAAACCCACCACCCCACGTTCCTGGTCTCAGTTTGCAGAGCTCCGTGGGCACTCTCAAAGCAGCCCGAGTTGGCACGGGTGGCAGCTTGTCCCTGGGCTGAACCTAGATATTCGTGGAAATCCAGCAGGCAGCAGGACCCAAAGGGCCGAGGGCCTAGCTAGTAGTGCAAATGCTTCTGCCGAAGCAGAAAAAACCCACCAGCCCACGTTCCTGGTCTCAGTTAGCAGAGCTCCATGGGCACTCTCAAAGCAGCCTGAGTTGGCACAGGTGGCAGCTTGTCCCTGCGCGGCATCTTGATATTCGTGGAAATCCAGCAGGCAGCCGGCCCCTGAGGAACAAGGCCCTATCTGGTACTGACAAAGGCTTCTGCCTGGGGAAACAAATCCCACCAGCCCACGTTCCTGGTCTCAGTTAGAAGAGCTCCATGGGCACTCTCAAAGCAGCCCGAGTTGGCACAGGTGGCAGCTTGTCCCTGGGCGGCACCTTGATATACGTGGAAATCCAGCAGGCAGCCAGCCCCTGAGGAACAAGGGCCTACCTGGTACTGACAAAGGCTTCTGCCGCGGAAAAAACCCACCACCCCAAGTTCCAGGTCTCAGTATCCAGAGCTCTATGGGCACTCTCAAAGCAGCCCGAGTTGGCACAGGTGGTAGCTTGTCCCTGGGCGGCACCTTGATATTCGTGGAAATCCAGAAGGCAGCCTGCCATTGAGAAACAAGGCCCTACCTGGTACTGCAAATGCTTCTGCCCGGGGTAACAAAACCCACCACCCACGTTCCTGGTCTCAGTTTGCAGAGCTCCGTGGGCACTCTCAAAGCAGCCCGAGTTGGCGTAGAAGGCAGCTCGTCCGTGGGCGGCACCTGATTATTCGTGGAAATCCAGCAAGCGGCCTAACCCTAAGGAACAGGGGCCTACATAGTACTGACAAAGGCTTCTGCCCGGGGAAACAAAACCCACCACCCCACGTTCCTGGTCTCAGTTTGCAGAGCTCCGTGGGCACTCTCAAAGCAGCCCGAGTTGGCACAGCTGGCAGCTTGTCCCTGGGCGGCACCTAGATATTCGCGGAAATCCAGCAGGCAGCAGGCCCCAAAGGGCCGAGGGCCTAGCTAGTAGTGCAAATGCTTCTGCCCAAGGAGACAAAACCCACCAGCCCACGTTCCTGGTCTCAGTTAGCAGAGCTCCACGGGCAATCTCAAAGCAGCGCGAGTTGGCACAGATGGCAGCTTGTCCCTGGGCGGCACCTTGATATAACTGGAAATCCAGGAGGCAGCAGGCCCCAAGGGGCCGAGGGCCTAGCTTGTAGTGCAAATGCTTCTGCCGAAGAAGAAAAAACCCACCAGCCTACGTTCCTGCTCTCAGTTAGCAGAGCTCCATGGGCACTCTCAAAGCAGCCCAAGTTGGAGTGGGAGGCAGCTTGTCCGGGGGTGGCATCTTGATATTCGTGGAAATCCAGAAGGCAGCTGGCCAGAAAGGGCCGAGGGCCTAGCTAGTAGTACAAATGCTTCTGCCCGTGAAAACAAAACCCACAGCCCCACGTTCCTGGTCTCAGTTTGCAGAGCTCCATGGGCACTCTCAAAGCAGGCAGAGTTGCACGGGTGGCAGCGTGTCCCTGGGCGGCACTTTGATATACGTTGAAATCCAGCAGGCAGCCGGCCCCCAAGTTCGGAGGGCCTACTTGGTATTGGCAATGGCTTCGTCCAAGGGAAACAAAACGAACAACCCCACGTTCGGGGTCTCAGTTTGAAGAGCTCCATAGGCACTCTCAAAGCAGCACTAGATGCCACTCTTGGCAGCTTCCCCCTGGGAGGCCCCTTGATATACGTGGAAATCCAGCAGGCAGCCGGTCCCTGAGGAACAAGGGCCTACCTGGTACTGACAAAGGCTTCTGCCCGCGGAAAAAAAACGACAACCCCACATTCCTGGTCTCACTATCCAGAGCTCTATGGGCACTCTCAATGCAGCCCGAGTTGGCACAGGTGGCAGGTGGTTCCTGGGCGGCACCTTGATATTCATGGAAATCCAGCAGGCAGCAGGCCAGAAAGGGCCGCGGGCCTAGCTAGTAGTGCAAATGCTTCTGCCCAAGGAGACAAAACCCACCAGCCCACGTTCCTGGTCTAAGTTAGCAGAGCTCCACGGGCACTCTCAAAGCAGCCTGAGTTGGCACAGCTGGCAGCTTGTCCCTGGGCGGCATCTTGATATTCGTGGAAATCCAGCAGGCAGCCTGCCCTTGAGGTAGAAGATCCTACCTGGTACTGCAAAGGCTTCTGCCCAGGAAAACAAAACTCATCAGCCCACGTTCTGGGTCTCAGTTTGCAGAGTTCCGTGGGCACTGTCTAAGGAGCCCGAGCTGGCACAGGTGGCAGCTTGTCCCTGGGCGGCATCTTGATATACGTGGAAATCCAGCAGGCAGCCGGCCCCGAAGGGCCGAGGGCCTACCTGGTACTGCAAATGCTTCTGCCAAAGAGACAAAACCCACCAGCCCACGTTCTTGGTCTCCGTTAGCAGAGCTCCACGGGCACACTCAAAGCAGCCCGAGATGGCGTGGGAGGCAGCTTGTCCCTGGGCGGCACCTGGATATTCGTGGAAATCCAGCAAGCAGCCTATCCCTAAGGAACTGGGGCCTACCTAGTACTGACAAAGGCTTCTGCCCGGGGAAACAAAACCCACCACCCCACGTTCCTGATCTCAGTTTGCAGAGATCCATGGGCACTCTCAAAGCAGCCCTAGTTGGCGTGGGAGACAGCTTGTCCCTGGGCGGCATCTTGATATTCGTGGAAATCCAGAAGGCTGCCGGCCCCGAATGGCCGAGGGCCTACTGGGTACTAACAAAGGCTTCTTCCCCGGAAAACAAAACCCACCAGCCCACGTTCCTGGTCTAAGTTTGCAGAGCTCCGTGGGCACTCTCAAAGCAGCCCGAGTTGGCGTAGAAGGCAGCTCGTCCGTGGGCGGCACCTGATTATTCGTGGAAATCCAGCAAGCGGCCTAACCCTAAGGAACAGGGGCCTACATAGTACTGACAAAGGCTTCTGCCCGGGGAAACAAAACCCACCACCCCACGTTCCTGGTCTCAGTTTGCAGAGCTCCGTGGGCACTCTCCAAGCAGCCCGAGTTGGCACAGATGGCAGCTTGTCCCTGGGCGGCACCTTGATATACGTGGAAATCCAGGAGGCAGCAGGCCCCAAAGGGCCGAGGGCCTAGCTTGTAGTGCAAATGCTTCTGCCGAAGAAGAAAAAACCCACCAGCCCACGTTCCTGCTCTCAGTTATCAGAGCTCCATGGGCACTCTCAAAGCAGCCCAAGTTGGCACAGGTGGCAGCTTGTCCCTGGGCGGCACCTGGATATTCGTGGAAATCCAGCAAGCAGCCTAACCCTAAAAAACAGTGGCCTACGTAGTACAGACAAAGGATTCTGCCCGTGGAAACAAAACCCACCACCCCACGTTCCTGGTCTCAGTTTGCAGAGCTCCGTGGGCACTCTCAAAGCAGCCCGAGTTGGCACAGGTGGCAGCTTGTCCCTGGGCGGCACCTTGATATACGTGGAAATCCAGCAGGCAGCCGCCCACCCAGGTCCGAGGGCCTACTTGGCATAGGCAATGGCTTCGTCCAAGGGAAAAACAAATCACAACCCCGCGTTCGGGGTCTCAGTTTGAAGAGCTCCATAGGCACTCTCAAAGCAGCACTAGTTGCCGCAGTTGGCAGTTTCTCCCTGGGAGGCACCTTGATATACGTGGAAATCCAGCAGGCTGCCAGCCCCTGAGGAACAAGGGCCTACCTGGTACTGACAAAGGCTTCTGCCGCGGAAAAAACCCACCACCCCAAGTTCCAGGTCTCAGTATCCAGAGCTCTATGGGCACACTCAATGCAGCCCGAGTTGGCACAGGTGGCAGCTTGTCCATGGTCGGCACCTTGATATTCGTGGAAATCCAGCTGGCAGCCTGCCATTGAGAAACAAGGCCCTACCTGGTAATGCAAATGCTTCTGTTTGGGGAAACAAAACCCACCACCCACCGTTCCTGGTCTCAGTTTGCAGAGCTCCATGGGCACTCTCAAAGCAGCCCGAGTTGGCGTGGGAGGCAGCTTGTCCCTGGGCGGCACCTGGATATTCGTGGAAATCCAGCAAGCGGCCTAACCCTAAGGAACAGGGGCCTACCTAGTACTGACAAAGGCTTCTGCCCGGGGAAACAAAACCCACCACCCCACGTTCCTGGTCTCATGCCTTTGCAGAGCTCCGTGGGCACTCTCAAAGCAGCCCGAGTTGGCACGGGTGGCAGCTTGTCCTGGGCGGAACCTAGATATTAGTGGAAATCCAGCAGGCAGCAGGACCCAAAGGGCCGAGGGCCTAGCTAGTAGTGCAAATGCTTCTGCCGAAGCAGAAAAAACCCACCAGCCCACGTTCCTGGTCTCAGTTAGCAGAGTTCCGTGGGCACTCTCAAAGCAGCCTGAGTTGGCACAGGTGGCAGCTTGTCCCTGGGCGGCATCTTGATATTCGTGGAAATCCAGAAGGCAGCCTGCCATTGAGAAACAAGGCCCTACCTGGTACTGCAAATGCTTCTGCCCGAGGAAACAAAACCCACCACCCCCCGTTCCTGGTCTCAGTTTGCAGAGCTCCATGGGCACTCTCAAAGCAGCCCGAGTTGGCGTGGGAGGCAGCTTGTCCCTGGGCGGCACCTGGATATTCGTGGAAATCCAGCAAGCAGCCTAACCCTAAGGAACAGGGGCCTACCTAGTACTGACAAAGGCTTCTGCCCGGGGAAACCAAACCCACCACCCCACGTTCCTGGTCTAAGTTTGCAGAGCTCCGTGGGCACTCTCAAAGCAGCCCGAGTTGGCACAGCTGGGAGCTTGTCCCTGGGCGGCACCTAGATATTCGCTGAAATCCAGCAGGCAGCAGGCCCCAAAGGGCCGAGGGCCTAGCTAGTAGTGCAAATGCTTCTACCCAAGGAGACAAAACCCACCAGCCCACGTTCCTGGTCTCAGTTAGCAGAGTTCCGTGGGCAATCTCAAAGCAGCCCGAGTTGGCACAGATGGCAGCTTGTCCCTGGGCGGCACCTTGATATAACTGGAAATCCAGGAGGCAGCAGGCCCCAAAGGGCCGAGGGCCTAGCTTGTAGTGCAAATGCTTCTGCCGAAGAAGAAAAAACCCACCAGCCCACGTTCCTGCTCTCAGTTATCAGAGCTCCATGGGCACTCTCAAAGCAGCCCAAGTTGGAGTGGGAGGCAGCTTGTCCGGGGGTGGCATCTTGATATTCGTGGAAATCCAGAAGGCAGCTGGCCAGAAAGGGCCGAGGGCCTAGCTAGTAGTGCAAAGGCTTCTGCCCGTGAAAACAAAACCCACCACCCCACGTTCCTGGTCTCAGTTTGCAGAGCTCCATGGGCACGCTCAAAGCAGGCAGAGTTGCACGGGTGGCAGCGTGTCCCTGGGCGGCACTTTGATATACGTTGAAATCCAGCAGGCAGCCGGCCCCCAAGTTCCGAGGGCCTACTTGGTATTGGCAATGGCTTCGTCCAAGGGAAACAAAACTAACAACCCCACGTTCGGGGTCTCAGTTTGAAGAGCTCCATAGGCACTCTCAAAGCAGCACTAGATGCCACTCTTGGCAGCTTCCCCCTGGGAGGCCCCTTGATATACGTGGAAATCCAGCAGGCTGCCAGCCCCTGAGGAACAAGGGCCTACCTGGTACTGACAAAGGCTTCTGCCGCGGAAAAAACCCACCACCCCAAGTTCCAGGTCTCAGTATCCAGAGCTCTATGGGCACCCTCAATGCAGCCCGAGTTGGCACAGGTGGCAGCATGTCCATGTTCGGCACCTTGATATTTTTGGAAATCCAGCTGGCAGCCTGCCATTGAGAAACAAGGCCCTACCTGGTACTGCAAATGCTTCTGCCCGAGGAAACAAAACCCACCACCCACAATTCCTGGTCTCAGTTTGCAGAGCTCCATGGGCACTCTCAAAGAAGCCCGAGTTGGCGTGGGAGGCAGCTTGTCCCTGGGCGGCACCTGGATATTCGTGGAAATCCAGCAAGCAGCCTAACCCTAAGGAACAGTGGCCTACGTAGTACAGACAAAGGCTTCTGCCCGGGGAAACAAAACCCACCACCCCACGTTCCTGGTCTCAGTTTGCAGAGCTCCGTGGGCACTCTCAAAGCAGCCCGAGTTGGCACAGCTGGCAGCTTGTCCCTGGGCTGAACCTAGATATTCGTGGAAATCCAGCAGGCAGCAGGACCCAAAGGGCCGAGGGCCTAGCTAGTAGTGCAAATGCTTCTGCCCAAGGAGACAAAACCCACCAGCCCACGTTCCTGGTCTCAGTTAGCAGAGCTCCACGGGCAATCTCAAAGCAGCCCGAGTTGGCACAGATGGCAGCTTGTCCCTGGGCGGCACCTTGATATAACTGGAAATCCAGGAGGCAGCAGGCCCCAAAGGGCCGAGGGCCTAGCTCGTAGTGCAAATGCTTCTGCCGAAGAAGAAAAAACCCACCAGCCCACGTTCCTGCTCTCAGTTAGCAGAGCTCCATGGGCACTCTCAAAGCAGCCCAAGTTGGAGTGGGAGGCAGCTTGTCCGGGGGTGGCATCTTGATATTCGTGGAAATCCAGAAGGCAGCTGGCCAGAAAGGGCCGAGGGCCTAGCTAGTAGTGCAAATGCTTCTGCCCGTGAAAACAAAACCCACAGCCCCACGTTCCTGGTCTCAGTTTGCAGAGCTCCGTGGGCACTCTCAAAGCAGCCCGAGTTGGCACAGCTGGCAGCGTGTCCCTGGGCGGCACTTTGATATACGTTGAAATCCAGCAGGCAGCCGGCCCCCAAGTTCCGAGGGCCTACTTGGTATTGGCAATGGCTTCGTCCAAGGGAAACAAAACTAACAACCCCACGTTCGGGGTCTCAGTTTGAAGAGCTCCATAGGCACTCTCAAAGCAGCACTAGATGCCACTCTTGGCAGCTTCCCCCTGGGAGGCCCCTTGATATACGTGGAAATCCAGCAGGCAGCCAGTCCCTGAGGAACAAGGGCCTACCTGGTACTGACAAAGGCTTCTGCCCGCGGAAAAAAAATGACCACCCCACATTCCTCGTATCACTATCCAGAGCTCTATGGGCACTCTCAATGCAGCCCGAGTTGGCACAGGTGGCAGCTTGTCCCTGGGCGGCATCTTGATATTCGTGGAAATCCAGCAGGCAGCCTGCCCTTGAGGTAGAAGATCCTACCTGGTACTGCAAAGGCTTCTGCCCAGGAAAACAAAACTCATCAGCCCACGTTCTGGGTCTCAGTTTGCAGAGTTCCGTGGGCACTGTCTAAGGAGCCCGAGTTGGCACAGGTGGCAGCTTGTCCCTGGGCGGCATCTTGATATACGTGGAAATCCAGCAGGCAGCCGACCACAAAGGGCCGAGGGCCTACCTGGTACTGCAAATGCTTCTGCCAAAGAGACAAAACCCACCAGCCCACGTTCTTGGTCTCCATTAGCAGAGCTCCACGGGAACTCTCAATGCAGCCCGAGATGGCGTGGGAGGCAGCTTGTCCCTGGGCGGCACCTGGATATTCGTGGAAATCCAGCAAGCAGCCTAACCCTAAGGAACTGGGGCCTACCTAGTACTGACAAAGGCTTCTGCCCAGGGAAACAAAACCCACCACCCCACGTTCCTGATCTCAGTTTGCAGAGATCCATGGGCACTCTCAAAGCAGCCCTAGTTGGCGTGGGAGACAGCTTGTCCCTGGGCGGCATCTTGATATTCGTGGAAATCCAGAAGGCTGCCGGCCCCGAATGGCCGAGGGCCTACTGGGTACTAACAAAGGCTTCTTCCCCGGAAAACAAAACCCACCAGCCCACGTTCCTGCTCTCAGTTATCAGAGCTCCATGGGCACTCTCAAAGCAGCCCGAGTTGGCACAGGTGGCAGCTTGTCCCTGGGCGGCACCTGGATATTCGTGGAAATCCAGCAAGCAGCCTAACCCTAAAAAACAGTGGCCTACGTAGTACAGACAAAGGATTCTGCCCGTGGAAACAAAACCCACCACCCCACGTTCCTGGTCTCAGTTTGCAGAGCTCCGTGGACACTCTCAAAGCAGCCCGAGTTGGCACAGGTGGCAGCTTGTCCCTGGGCGGCACCTTGATATTCATGGAAATCCAGCAGGCAGCCGCCCACCAAGGTCCGAGGGCCTACTTGGCATAGGCAATGGCTTCGTCCAAGGGAAAAAAAAATCACAACCCCGCGTTCGGGGTCTCAGTTTGAAGAGCTCCATAGGCACTCTCAAAGCAGCACTAGTTGCCGCAGTTGGCAGTTTCTCCCTGGGAGGCACCTTGATATACGTGGAAATCCAGCAGGCTGCCAGCCCCTGAGGAACAAGGGCCTACCTGGTACTGACAAAGGCTTCTGCCGCGGAAAAAACCCACCACCCCAAGTTCCAGGTCTCAGTATCCAGAGCTCTATGGGCACCCTCAATGCAGCCCGAGTTGGCACAGGTGGCAGCTTGTCCCTGGGCGGCACCTTGATATTTTTGGAAATCCAGCTGGCAGCCTGCCATTGAGAAACACGGCCCTACCTGGTACTGCAAATGCTTCTGTTTGGGGAAACAAAACCCACCAGCCCACGTTCCTGCTCTCAGTTATCAGAGCTCCATGGGCACTCTCAAAGCAGCCCAAGTTGGCACAGGTGGCAGCTTGTCCCTGGGCGGCACCTGGATATTCGTGGAAATCCAGCAAGCAGCCTAACCCTAAAAAACAGTGGCCTACGTAGTACAGACAAAGGATTCTGCCCGTGGAAACAAAACCCACCACCCCACGTTCCTGGTCTCAGTTTGCAGAGCTCCGTGGGCACTCTCAAAGCAGCCCGACTTGGCACAGGTGGCAGCTTGTCCCTGGGCGGCACCTTGATATACTTGGAAATCCAGCAGGCAGCCGCCCACCAAGGTCCGAGGGCCTACTTGGCATAGGCAATGGCTTCGTCCAAGGGAAAAAAAAATCACAACCCCGCGTTCGGGGTCTCAGTTTGAAGAGCTCCATAGGCACTCTCAAAGCAGCACTAGTTGCCGCAGTTGGCAGTTTCTCCCTGGGAGGCACCTTGATATACGTGGAAATCCAGCAGGCTGCCAGCCCCTGAGGAACAAGGGCCTACCTGGTACTGACAAAGGCTTCTGCCGCGGAAAAAACCAACCACCCCAAGTTCCAGGTCTCAGTATCCAGAGCTCTATGGGCACCCTCAATGCAGCCCGAGTTGGCACAGGTGGCAGCATGTCCATGGTCGGCACCTTGATATTATTGGAAATCCAGCTGGCAGCCTGCCATTGAGAAACAAGGTCCTACCTGGTACTGCAAATGCTTCTGTTTGGGGAAACAAAACCCACCACCCACAATTCCTGGTCTCAGTTTGCAGAGCTCCATGGGCACTCTCAAAGCAGCCCGAGTTGGCGTGGGAGGCAGCTTGTCCCTGGGCGGCACCTGGATATTCGTGGAAATCCAGCAAGCGGCCTAACCCTAAGGAACAGGGGCCTACCTAGTACTGACAAAGGCTTCTGCCCGGGGAAACAAAACTCAGCACCCCACGTTCCTGGTCTCAGTTTGCAGAGCTCCGTGGGCACTCTCAAAGCAGCCCGAGTTGGCACGGGTGGCAGCTTGTCCCTGGGCTGAACCTAGATATTCGTGGAAATCCAGAAGGCAGCAGGACCCAAAGGGCCGAGGGCCTAGCTAGTAGTGCAAATGCTTCTGCCGAAGCAGAAAAAACCCACCAGCCCACGTTCCTGCTCTCAGTTTGCAGAGCTCCATGGGCACTCTCAAAGCAGCCTGAGTTGGCACAGGTGGCAGCTTGTCCCTGCGCGGCATCTTCATATTCGTGGAAATCCAGCAGGCAGCCGGCCCCTGAGGAACAAGGCCCTATCTGGTACTGACAAAGGCTTCTGCCTGCGGAAACAAATCCCACCAGCCCACGTTCCTGGTCTCAGTTAGAAGAGCTCCATGGGCACTCTCAAAGCAGCCCGAGTTGGCACAGGTGGCAGCTTGTCCCTGGGCGGCACCTTGATATACGTGGAAATCCAGCAGGCAGCCAGCCCCTGAGGAACAAGGGCCTACCTGGTACTGACAAAGGCTTCTGCCGCGGAAAAAACCCACCACCCCAAGTTCCAGGTCTCAGTATCCAGAGCTCTATGGGCACTCTCAATGTAGCCCGAGTTGGCACAGGTGGTAGCTTGTCCCTGGGCGGCACCTTGATATTCGTGGAAATCCAGAAGGCAGCCTGCCATTGAGAAACAAGGCCCTACCTGGTACTGCAAATGCTTCTGCCCGGGGTAACAAAACCCACCACCCACCGTTCCTGGTCTCAGTTTGCAGAGCTCCATGGGCACTCTCAAAGCAGCCCGAGTTGGCGTGGGAGGCAGCTTGTCCCTGGGCGGCACCTGGATATTCGTGGAAATCCAGCAAGCGGCCTAACCCTAAGGAACAGGGGCCTACCTAGTACTGACAAAGTCTTCTGCCCGGGGAAACAAAACCCACCACCCCACGTTCCTGGTCTCAGTTTGCAGAGCTCCGTGGGCACTCTCAAAGCAGCCCGAGTTGGCACAGCTGGCAGCTTGTCCCTGGGCGGCACCTAGATATTCGCGGAAATCCAGCAGGCAGCAGGCCCCAAAGGGCCGAGGGCCTAGCTAGTAGTGCAAATGCTTCTGCCCAAGGAGACAAAACCCACCAGCCCACGTTCCTGGTCTCAGTTAGCAGAGCTCCACGGGCAATCTCAAAGCAGCCCGAGTTGGCACAGATGGCAGCTTGTCCCTGGGCGGCACCTTG
Organism: Motacilla alba alba; assembly: GCF_015832195.1. Lineage (NCBI taxonomy): Eukaryota > Metazoa > Chordata > Aves > Passeriformes > Motacillidae > Motacilla > Motacilla alba. The sequence continues at coordinate 23,128 of NW_024037489.1, forward strand.
ATATAACTGGAAATCCAGGAGGCAGCAGGCCCCAAAGGGCGGAGGGCCTAGCTCGTAGTGCAAATGCTTCTGCCGAAGAAGAAAAAACCCACCAGCCCACGTTCCTGCTCTCAGTAAGCAGAGCTCCATGGGCACTCTCAAAGCAGCCCAAGTTGGAGTGGGAGGCAGCTTGTCCGGGGGTGGCATCTTGATATTCGTGGAAATCCAGAAGGCAGCTGGCCAGAAAGGGCCGAGGGCCTAGCTAGTAGTACAAATGCTTCTGCCCGTGAAAACAAAACCCACAGCCCCACGTTCCTGGTCTCAGTTTGCAGAGCTCCATGGGCACTCTCAAAGCAGGCAGAGTTGCACGGGTGGCAGCGTGTCCCTGGGCGGCACTTTGATATACGTTGAAATCCAGCAGGCAGCCGGCCCCCAAGTTCGGAGGGCCTACTTGGTATTGGCAATGGCTTCGTCCAAGGGAAACAAAACTAACAACCCCACGTTCGGGGTCTCAGTTTGAAGAGCTCCATAGGCACTCTCAAAGCAGCACTAGATGCCACTCTTGGCAGCTTCCCCCTGGGAGGCCCCTTGATATACGTGGAAATCCAGCAGGCAGCCGGTCCCTGAGGAACAAGGGCCTACCTGGTACTGACAAAGGCTTCTGCCCGCGGAAAAAAAACGACAACCCCACATTCCTGGTCTCACTATCCAGAGCTCTATGGGCACTCTCAATGCAGCCCGAGTTGGCACAGGTGGCAGGTGGTTCCTGGGCGGCACCTTGATATTCATGGAAATCCAGCAGGCAGCAGGCCAGAAAGGGCCGCGGGCCTAGCTAGTAGTGCAAATGCTTCTGCCCAAGGAGACAAAACCCACCAGCCCACGTTCCTGGTCTCAGTTTGCAGAGCTCCGTGGGCACTCTCAAAGCAGCCCGAGTTGGCACAGCTGGCAGCTTGTCCCTGGGCTGAACCTAGATATTCGTGGAAATCCAGCAGGCAGCAGGACCCAAAGGGCCGAGGGCCTAGCTAGTAGTGCAAATGCTTCTGCCCAAGGAGACAAAACCCACCAGCCCACGTTCCTGGTCTCAGTTAGCAGAGCTCCACGGGCAATCTCAAAGCAGCCCGAGTTGGCACAGATGGCAGCTTGTCCCTGGGCGGCACCTTGATATAACTGGAAATCCAGGAGGCAGCAGGCCCCAAAGGGCCGAGGGCCTAGCTCGTAGTGCAAATGCTTCTGCCGAAGAAGAAAAAACCCACCAGCCCACGTTCCTGCTCTCAGTTAGCAGAGCTCCATGGGCACTCTCAAAGCAGCCCAAGTTGGAGTGGGAGGCAGCTTGTCCGGGGGTGGCATCTTGATATTCGTGGAAATCCAGAAGGCAGCTGGCCAGAAAGGGCCGAGGGCCTAGCTAGTAGTGCAAATGCTTCTGCCCGTGAAAACAAAACCCACCACCCCACGTTCCTGGTCTCAGTTTGCAGAGCTCCATGGGCACTCTCAAAGCAGCCCGAGTTGGCACAGCTGGCAGCGTGTCCCTGGGCGGCACTTTGATATACGTTGAAATCCAGCAGGCAGCCGGCCCCCAAGTTCCGAGGGCCTACTTGGTATTGGCAATGGCTTCGTCCAAGGGAAACAAAACTAACAACCCCACGTTCGGGGTCTCAGTTTGCAGAGCTCCATAGGCACTCTCAAAGCAGCACTAGATGCCACTCTTGGCAGCTTCCCCCTGGGAGGCCCCTTGATATACGTGGAAATCCAGCAGGCAGCCGGTCCCTGAGGAACAAGGGCCTACCTGGTACTGACAAAGGCTTCTGCCCGCGGAAAAAAAACGACAACCCCACATTCCTGGTCTCACTATCCAGAGCTCTATGGGCACTCTCAATGCAGCCCGAGTTGGCACAGGTGGCAGGTGGTTCCTGGGCGGCACCTTGATATTCATGGAAATCCAGCAGGCAGCAGGCCAGAAAGGGCCGCGGGCCTAGCTAGTAGTGCAAATGCTTCTGCCCAAGGAGACAAAACCCACCAGCCCACGTTCCTGGTCTCAGTTTGCAGAGCTCCGTGGGCACTCTCAAAGCAGCCCGAGTTGGCACAGCTGGCAGCTTGTCCCTGGGCTGAACCTAGATATTCGTGGAAATCCAGCAGGCAGCAGGACCCAAAGGGCCGAGGGCCTAGCTAGTAGTGCAAATGCTTCTGCCCAAGGAGACAAAACCCACCAGCCCACGTTCCTGGTCTCAGTTAGCAGAGCTCCACGGGCAATCTCAAAGCAGCCCGAGTTGGCACAGATGGCAGCTTGTCCCTGGGCGGCACCTTGATATAACTGGAAATCCAGGAGGCAGCAGGCCCCAAAGGGCCGAGGGCCTAGCTCGTAGTGCAAATGCTTCTGCCGAAGAAGAAAAAACCCACCAGCCCACGTTCCTGCTCTCAGTTAGCAGAGCTCCATGGGCACTCTCAAAGCAGCCCAAGTTGGAGTGGGAGGCAGCTTGTCCGGGGGTGGCATCTTGATATTCGTGGAAATCCAGAAGGCAGCTGGCCAGAAAGGGCCGAGGGCCTAGCTAGTAGTGCAAATGCTTCTGCCCGTGAAAACAAAACCCACCACCCCACGTTCCTGGTCTCAGTTTGCAGAGCTCCATGGGCACTCTCAAAGCAGCCCGAGTTGGCACAGCTGGCAGCGTGTCCCTGGGCGGCACTTTGATATACGTTGAAATCCAGCAGGCAGCCGGCCCCCAAGTTCCGAGGGCCTACTTGGTATTGGCAATGGCTTCGTCCAAGGGAAACAAAACTAACAACCCCACGTTCGGGGTCTCAGTTTGAAGAGCTCCATAGGCACTCTCAAAGCAGCACTAGATGCCACTGTTGGCAGCTTGTCCCTGGGAGGCCCCTTGATATACGTGGAAATCCAG
>NW_024037490.1:0-26001 GCF_015832195.1 Motacilla alba alba
GGCTTCTGCCCCGGAAAACAAAACTCACCACCCCACGTTCCTGGTCTCAGTTTGCAGAGCTCCATGGGCACTCTCAAAGCAGCCCGAGTTGGCACAGGTGGCAGCTTTTCCTGGGCGGCATCTTTAGATTTGTGGAAATCCATACAGCAGCCTACACCTATGAACATGGGGCTATCTGGTACTGAAAAAGGCTTTTGCCCCGGAAAACAAAACTCACCCCCCCACATTCCTGGTCTCAGATTGCAGAGCTCCATGGTCACGCTCAAAGCAGCCCGAGTTGGCACAGGTGGCAGCTTGTCCCTGGGCGCCATCTTGATATTCATGGAAATCCAGCAGGCTGCCGGCCCCAAAAGGCAGAGGGCCTACCTGGTACTGACAAAGGCTTCTGCCCGGGGAAACAAAACATACAAACCCACGTTCCTGGTCTCAGTTTGCAGAGCTCCACGGGCACTCTCAAAGCAGCGTGAGTTGGCACAGGTGGCAGTTTGTCCCTCGGCAGCATCTTGTTATTCGTGGAAATCCAGCAGAAAGATGGCCCCGAAGGGCCGATGGCCTATCTGGTACGGACAAAAGCTTCTACCCAGGAAAAAATCTTACCACCCCACGTTCCTGGTTTCTGTTTGCAGAGCTCCGTGAACACTCTCAAGCAGCCCCAGTTGGCACAGGTGGAAGCTTGTCCCTGGGCGGCATCTTGATATTCGTGGAAATCCGGCTGCCCGCCTGCCCCTAAGGGATGAGGGCCTACCTGGTACTGCAAATGCTTCTGCCTGGGGAAACAAAACTCAGCACCCCAGGTTCATGGTCTCAGTTTGCAGAGCTCCGTGGGCACTCTCAAAGCAGCACGAGTTGGCACAGGTGGCAGCTTGTCCCTGGGCAGCATCTTCAGATTCGTGGAAATCCTGCAGGCAGCCTGCCCCTAAGGAACAAGGGCCTACCTGGTACTGACAAAGGCTTCTGCCCGGGAAAACAAAACCCACAACCCTACCTTCCTGGTCTCAGTTTGCAGAGCTCCATGGGCACTCTCAAAGCAGCACGAGTTGGCACTGGTGGCAGCTTGTCCCTGGGCGGCATCTTGATATTTGTGGAAATCCAGCAGGATGCCTGCACTTAAGGACCAAGGGCCTACCTGGTTCTGCAAATGCTTCTGCCCAAGGAGACAAAACCCACCAGCCCACGTTCCTGGTCTCAGTTTGAAGAGCTCCATGGGCACTCTCAAAGCAGCCCGAGTTAGCACAGGTGGCAGCTTCTCACTTGGGCGCGACTTGCTATCCATGGAAATCCAGCAGGCATCCGGCCCAAAAGGGCCAAGGACCTATCTGGTACAGACAAAGGCTTCTGCCCGGGGAAAGAAAACTTACCAGCCCACGTTCCTGGTCTCTGTTTGCAGAGCTCCATGGGCACTCTCAAAGCAGCCCGAGTTGGCACAGGTGGACACTTGCCCATTGGTGGCATCTTGATATTCGTGGAAATCCTGCTGCCAGCCTGCCCCAAAGGCCAAGGGCCTACCTGGTACTGACAAAGGCTTCTGCCTGGAGAAAAAAACCCATAACCCCACATTCCTGGTGTCAGTTTGAAGAGCTCCATGGGCACTCTCAAAGCAGCCCGAGTTGGCACAGGTGGCAGCTTGTCCCTGGGCGGCATCTTGTTATTCTGGGAAATCCAGCAGGCAACCGGCCCCGAAGGGCCGAGGGACTGTCTGGTAAGACAAAGGCTTCTGCCCGGGAATACAAAACTCAGTACCCCACGTTCCTGGTCTCAGTTTGCGGGGCTCCATGGGCACTCTTAAAACAGCCCGAGTTGGCACAGGTGGAAGCTTGTCCCTGGGCGGCATCTTGATATTTGTGGAAAACCAGCAGGATGCCAGGACTTTAGGGCCGAGGGCCTACCTGGGACTGACAAAGGCTTCTGCCCGGGGAAACAAAACCCACCAGCCCACGTTCCTGGACTCAGTTTTCAGAGCTCCATGGGCACTCTCAAAGCAGCCCCAGTTGGCACAGGTGGCAGCTTGTCCCTGGGCAGCATCTTCAGATTCGTGGAAATCCAGCGGGCAGCCGGCTCCTAAGAAACAAGGGCCTACCTGGTACTGACAAATGCTCCTGCCCAGGAAAACAAAACTCACCAGCCCACGTTCCTGGTCTCAGTTTGCAGAGCTCCATGGGCACTCTCAAAGCAGCCTGAGTTGGCACAGGTGGACACTTGCCCATTGGTGGCATCTTGATATTCGTGGAAATCCTGCTGCCAGCCTGCCCCAAAGAGCCGAGGGCCTACCTGGTACTGACAAAGGCTACTGCCGGGAGAAAGAAAACCCATAATCCCACATTCCTGGTGTCAGTTTGAAGAGCTCCATGGGCACTCTCAAAGTAGCCCGAGTTAGCACAGGTGGCAGCTTGTCCCTGGGGGGCACCTTGATATTCATGGAAATCCAGCAGTCAGCCGGCCCCAATGGGCCGAGGGCCTATCTGGTACTGACAAAGGCTTCTGCCCAGGGAAAGAAAACTTACAAACCCACGTTCCTGGTCTCAGTTTACAGAGCTCAATGGGCACTTTCAATGCAGCATGAGTTGGCACAGGAGGACACTTCCCATTGGTGGCATCTTGATATTCGTGCAAATCCAGCTGCCACCCAGCCGGCCACGAAGGGGCGAGGGCCTACCTGGTACAGACAAAGGCTTCTGCCTGGGGAAAGAAAACCCATAACCCCACGTTCGTGGTCTATTTTTGCAGAGCTCCATGGGCACTCTCAAAGCAGCCCGAGTTGCCACAGGTGGCAGCTTGTCCCTGGGCGGCATCTTGATATTCGTGGAAATCCAGCAGGCTGCCTGCACTTAAGGGCCGAGGGCCTATCTGGTACTGACAAAGGCTTCTGCCCGCGGAAACAAAACCCACCCCCCCACGTTCCTGGTCTCAGTTTGAAGAGCTCCATGGGCACTCTAAAAGCAGCCCAAGTTGGCACAGGTGGCAGCTTGTCCCTGGGCGGCATCTTCAGATTCGTGGAAATCCAGCAGGCAGCCTGCCCCTGAGGTAGAAGGCCCTACCTGGTACTGACAAAGGCTCCTGCCCAGGAAAACAAGACTCAGCACCCCACGTTCCCGGTCTCAGTTTGCAGAGCTCCATGGGCACTCTCAAAGCAGCCCGAGTTTGCACAGGTGGCAGCTTGTCCCTGGGTGGCATCTTCGGATATGTAGAAATAAAGCTGGCAGCCAGCCACGAAGGGCCGGGGGCCTACCTGGTACATATAAAGGCTTCTGCACAGGGAAACATAATTAGCAAACCCACGTTCCTGGTCTCAGTTTGCAGAGCTCCATGGGCACTCTCAAAGCAGCACGAGTAGGCACAGGTGGCAGCTTGTCCCTGGGCGGCATCTTGATATTCGTGGAAATCCAGCAGGCAGCCTGCCCCTTAGGACCGAGGGCCTATCTGGTACAGACAAAGGCTTCTGCCCGGGAATACAAATCTCAGTACCCCACGTTCCTGGTCTCAGTTTGCAGAGCTCCATGGGCACTCTCAAAGCAGCACGACTTGGCACAGGTGGCAGCTTGTCCCTGGGCGGCATCTTGATATTCGTGGAAATCCTGCAGACTGCCTGCCCTTAAGGACAGAGGGCCTACCTAGTACTGACAAAGGCTTCGGCCCAGGGATAAAAAACTCACCAGCCCACGTTCCTGGTCTCAGTTTGCAGAGCTCCATGGGCACTCTCAAAGCAGCGCGAGTTGGTACAGTTGGCAGCTTGTCCCTAGACGGCATCTGGATATTCGTGGAAATCGAGCAAGCAGCAGGCTCCTTAGGGCCGAGGGCCTACCTGGTACAGACAAAGGCTTCTGCACGGGGAAACAAAACCCACCACCCTACGTTCCTGGTCTCAGTTTGCAGAGCTCAGTGGGCACTCTCAAAGCAGCCCCAGTTGGCTCAAGTGGGCAGCTTGTCCCTGGGCAGCATCTTGATATCCGTGGAAATCCAGCGTGCAGACGGCCCCGAAGGGCTGAGGGCATACCTAGTTCTGACAAATGCTACTGCCTGGGGAAACAAAACCTACCACCCCACGTTCCTGTTCTCAGTTTGAAGAGCTCCGTGGGCACTCTCAAAGCAGCGCGAGTTGGCACAGGTTGCAGCTTGTCCCTGGGCGGCATCTTCAGATTCGCGGAAATCCAGCTGCCAGCCGGCCCCAAAGGGCCGAGGGCCTACCTGGTACTGATAAAGGCTTCTTCCCCGGAAAACAAAACTCACCATCCCATGTTCCTGGTCTCAGTTTACAGAGCTCCATGGGCACTCTCAAAGCAGCCCGAGTTGGCACAGGTGGCAGCTTGTCCCTGGGCGGCATCTTGTTATTCTGGGAAATCCAGCAGGCAACCGGCCCCGAAGGGCCGAGGGACTGTCTGGTACTGACAAAGGCTTCTGCCCGGGAATACAAAACTCAGTACCCCACGTTCCTGGTCTCAGTTTGCAGAGCTCCATGGGCACTCTTAAAACAGCCCGAGTTGGCACAGGTGGAAGCTTGTCCCTGGGCGGCATCTTGATATTTGTGGAAAACCAGCAGGATACCAGGACTTTAGGGCCGAGGGCCTACCTGGGACTGACAAAGGCTTCTGCCCGGGGAAACAAAACCCACCAGCCCACGTTCCTGGACTCAGTTTTCAGAGCTCCATGGGCACTCTCAAAGCAGCCCCAGTTGGCACAGGTGGCAGCTTGTCCCTGGGCAGCATCTTCAGATTCGTGGAAATCCAGCGGGCAGCCGGCCCCTAAGAAACAAGGGCCTACCTGGTACTGACAAATGCTCCTGCCCAGGAAAACAAAACTCACCAGCCCACGTTCCTGGTCTCAGTTTGCAGAGCTCCATGGGCACTCTCAAAGCAGCCTGAGTTGGCACAGGTGGACACTTGCCCATTGGTGGCATCTTGATATTCGTGGAAATCCTGCTGCCAGCCTGCCCCAAAGAGCCGAGGGCCTACCTGGTACTGACAAAGGCTACTGCCGGGAGAAAGAAAACCCATAATCCCACATTCCTGGTGTCAGTTTGAAGAGCTCCATGGGCACTCTCAAAGTAGCCCGAGTTAGCACAGGTGGCAGCTTGTCCCTGGGGGGCACCTTGATATTCATGGAAATCCAGCAGTCAGCCGGCCCCAATGGGCCGAGGGCCTATCTGGTACTGACAAAGGCTTCTGCCCAGGGAAAGAAAACTTACAAACCCACGTTCCTGGTCTCAGTTTACAGAGCTCAATGGGCACTTTCAATGCAGCATGAGTTGGCACAGGTGGACACTTCCCATTGGTGGCATCTTGATATTCGTGCAAATCCAGCTGCCACCCAGCCGGCCACGAAGGGGCGAGGGCCTACCTGGTACAGACAAAGGCTTCTGCCTGGGGAAAGAAAACCCATAACCCCACGTTCGTGGTCTATTTTTGCAGAGCTCCATGGGCACTCTCAAAGCAGCCCGAGTTGCCACAGGTGGCAGCTTGTCCCTGGGCGGCATCTTGATATTCGTGGAAATCCAGCAGGCTGCCTGCACTTAAGGGCCGAGGGCCTATCTGGTACTGACAAAGGCTTCTGCCCGCGGAAACAAAACCCACCCCCCCACGTTCCTGGTCTCAGTTTGAAGAGCTCCATGGGCACTCTAAAAGCAGCCCAAGTTGGCACTGGTGGCAGCTTGTCCCTGGGCGGCATCTTCAGATTCGTGGAAATCCAGCAGGCAGCCTGCCCCTGAGGTAGAAGGCCCTACCTGGTACTGACAAAGGCTCCTGCCCAGGAAAACAAGACTCAGCACCCCACGTTCCCGGTCTCAGTTTGCAGAGCTCCATGGGCACTCTCAAAGCAGCCCGAGTTTGCACAGGTGGCAGCTTGTCCCTGGGTGGCATCTTCGGATATGTAGAAATAAAGCTGGCAGCCAGCCACGAAGGGCCGGGGGCCTACCTGGTACATATAAAGGCTTCTGCACAGGGAAACATAATTAGCAAACCCACGTTCCTGGTCTCAGTTTGCAGAGCTCCATGGGCACTCTCAAAGCAGCACGAATAGGCACAGGTGGCAGCTTGTCCCTGGGCGGCATCTTGATATTCGTGGAAATCCAGCAGGCAGCCTGCCCCTTAGGACCGAGGGCCTATCTGGTACAGACAAAGGCTTCTGCCCGGGAATACAAATCTCAGTACCCCACGTTCCTGGTCTCAGTTTGCAGAGCTCCATGGGCACTCTCAAAGCAGCACGACTTGGCACAGGTGGCAGCTTGTCCCTGGGCGGCATCTTGATATTCGTGGAAATCCTGCAGGCTGCCTGCCCTTAAGGACAGAGGGCCTACCTAGTACTGACAAAGGCTTCGGCCCAGGGATAAAAAACTCACCAGCCCACGTTCCTGGTCTCAGTTTGCAGAGCTCCATGGGCACTCTCAAAGCAGCGCGAGTTGGTACAGTTGGCAGCTTGTCCCTAGACGGCATCTGGATATTCGTGGAAATCGAGCAAGCAGCAGGCTCCTTAGGGCCGAGGGCCTACCTGGTACAGACAAAGGCTTCTGCACGGGGAAACAAAACCCACCACCCTACGTTCCTGGTCTCAGTTTGCAGAGCTCAGTGGGCACTCTCAAAGCAGCCCGAGTTGCCACAGGTGGCAGCTTGTCCCTAGGCGGCATCTTGATATTCGTGGAAATCCAGCAGGCTGCCTGCACTTAAGGGCCGAGGGCCTATCTGGTACTGACAAAGGCTTCTGCCCGCGGAAACAAAACCCACCACCCTACGTTCCTGGTCTCAGTTTGCAGAGCTCAGTGGGCACTCTCAAAGCAGCCCCAGTTGGCTCAAGTGGGCAGCTTGTCCCTGGGCAGCATCTTGATATCCGTGGAAATCCAGCGTGCAGACGGCCCAGAAGGGCTGAGGGCATACGTAGTTCTGACAAATGCTACTGCCTGGGGAAACAAAACCTACCACCCCACGTTCCTGTTCTCAGTTTGAAGAGCTCCGTGGGCACTCTCAAAGCAGCGCGAGTTGGCACAGGTTGCAGCTTGTCCCTGGGCGGCATCTTCAGATTCGCGGAAATCCAGCTGCCAGCCGGCCCCAAAGGGCCGAGGGCCTACCTGGTACTGATAAAGGCTTCTTCCCCGGAAAACAAAACTCACCATCCCATGTTCCTGGTCTCAGTTTACAGAGCTCCATGGGCACTCTCAAAGCAGCCCGAGTTGGCACAGGTGGCAGCTTGTCCCTGGGCGGCATCTTCAGATTCGTGGAAATCCAGAAGGCAGCCTACACCTATGGAACATGGGCCTACCTGGTACTGACAAAGGCTTCTGCACCGGAAAACAAAACTCACGCCCCACCGTTCCTGGTCTCAGTTTGCAGAGCTCCATGGGCACTCACAAAGCAGCCCGAGTTAGCACAGGTGGCAGCTTGTCCCAGGGCGGCATCTTGATATTCGCATAAATCCAGAAGGATGCTGGCTCCCAAGGCCCGTGGGCCTAGCTGGTACTGATAAAGGTTTCTGCCCAGGGAAACAATATTAGCCAACCCACGTCCCAGGTCTCAGTTTGCAGAGCTCCATGGGTACTCTCAAAGCAGCCCGAGTTGGCATGGGTGGCAGCTTGTCCTGGGCGGCATCTTTACATTCATGGAAATCCAGACAGCAGCCTACACCTATGGAACATGGGCCTACCTGGTACTGACAAAAGCTTCTGCCCGGGGAAACAAAACCCACCACCCCACGTTCCTGGTCTCAGTTTGCAGAGCTCCATGGGCACTCTCAAAGCAGCGTGAGTAGGCACAGGTGGCAGTTTGTCCCTCGGCAGCATCTTGTTATTCGTGGAAATCCGGCAGACAGATGGCCCCGAATGGCCGATGGCCTATCTGGTACTGACAAAGGCTTCTGCCCGCGGAAACAAAACCCACCACCCCACGTTCCTGGTCTCAGTTTGCAGAGCTCCATGGCCACTCTCAAAGCAGCCCCAGTTGGCACAAGTGGGCAGCTTTTCCCTGGGCAGCATCTTGATATTCGTGGAAATCCAACCTGCAGACGGCCCCGAAGGGCCGAGGGCATACCTAGTACAGACAAATGCTTCTGCCTGGGGAAACAAAACTCAGCACCCAACGTTCCTGTTCTCACTTTGCAGAGATCCGTGGGCACTCTCAAAGCAGCCCGAGTTGGCACAGGTGGCAGCTTGTCCCTGGGCGGCATCTTGATATTCGTGGAAATCCAGCAGGCTGCCTACCCCTAAGAAATAAGGGCCTACCTGGTACTGACAAAGGTTCCTGCCCGGGAAAACAAAACTCAGCGCCCCACGTTCCTGGTCTCAGTTTGCAGAGCTCCATGGGCACTCTCAAAGAAGCCCCAGTTGGAACAGGTGGCAGCTTGTCCCTGGCCGGCATATTCGGATTCGTAGATATATAGCAGGCAGCCGGCCACGAAGGGCTGAGGCCCTACCTCGTACTGAAAAGGCTTATTCCCGGGAAATCAAGACTCAGCACCCCACGTTCCTGGTCTCAGTTTGCAGAGCTCCATGGGCACTCTCAAAGCAGCCCGAGTTGGCACAGGTGGCAGCTTGTCCGTGGGCGGCATCTTCAAATTCGCGGAAATCCAGCTGCCAGCCGTCCCCTAAGGGCCGAGGGCCTACCTGGTACAGATAAAGGCTTCTGCCCCGGAAAACAAAACTCAGCATCCCATGTCCCTGGTCTCAGTTTGCAGAGCTCCATGGGCACTCTCAAAGCAACATGAGTTGGCACAGGTGGCAGCTTGTCCATGGGCAGCATCTTGATATTCGTGGAAATCCAGAAGGAAGCTGGCCCCGAATGGCCGTGGGCCTACCTGGTAATGACAAAGGCTTCTGCCCAGGGAAACAAAATTCGCCAACACACGTTCCTGGTCTCAGTTTGCAGAGCTCCATGGGCACTCTCAAAGCAGCCCGAGTTGCCACAGGTGGCAGCTTGTCCCTTGGCGGCATCTTGATTTTGGCGGAAATCCAGAAGGATGCTGGCTCCCAAGGCCCTTGGGCCTACATGGTACTTACAAAGGCTTCTGCCCCGGAAAACAAAATTAGCAAACCCACGTTCCTGGTCTCAGTGTGCAGAGCTCCATGGGCACTCTCAAATCAGCCTGAGTTGGCGTGGGAGGCAGCTTGTCCCTGGGCGGCATCTTGATATACATTGAAATCCAGAAGGAAGCTGGCCCCGAAGGGCCGTGGGCCTACCTGGTAATGACAAAGGCTTCTGCCCAGGGAAACAAAATTCGCCAACACACGTTCCTGGTCTCAGTTTGCAGAGCTCCATGGGAACTCTCAAAGCAGCCCCAGTTGGCACAGGTGGCAGCTTGTCCCTGGGCGGCATCTTCAGATTCGCGGAAATCCAGCCGGCAGCCGGCCCCTAATGGCCGAGGGCCTACCTGGTACAGACAAAGGCTTCTGCCCCGGAAAAAAAAACTCAGAAGCCCACATTCCTGGTCTCAGTTTACAGAGATCCATGGGCACTCTCAAAGAAGCACGAGTTGGTACAGGTTGCAGCTTTTCCCTGGGCGGCATCTTTACATTCGTGGAAATACAGAAGTCAGCCTTCACCTATGGAACATGGGCCTACCTGGTACTGACAAAGGCTTCTGCCCTGGAAATCAAAAGCACCCCCCCCACGTTCCTGGTCTCAGTTTGCAGAGCTCCATGGGCACTCTCAAAGCAGCCCTAGATGGCACAGTTGGCAGCTTGTCCCTGGGCGGCATCTTCAGATTCGCATAAATCCAGATGCCAGCCTACCCCTATGGAAAATGGTCCTAAGTGGTACAGACAAAGGCTTCTGCCCGCGGAAACAAAACCCACCACCCCACGTTCCTGGTCTCAGTTTGCAGAGCTCCATGGGCACTCTCAACGCAACCCCAGTTGGCACAAGGAGGCAGCTTGTCCCTGGGCAGCATCTTGATATTTGTGGAAATCCAGCCTGCACACGGCCCCTAAGGGCCGAGGGCATACCAAGTTCTGAGAAATGCTTCTGCCTGGGGAAACAAAACCTACCACCCCACGTTCCTGTTCTCAGTTTTAAGAGCTCCATGGGCACTCTCAAAGCAGCCCCAGTTGGCACAGGTGGCAGCTTGTCCCTGGGCGGCATCTTGATATTCGTTGAAATCCAGAAGGCAGACTTCACCTATGGAACATGGGCCTATCTGGTACTGACAAAGGCTTCTGCCCCGGAAAACAAAACTCACACCCCCACGTTCCTGGTCTCAGTTTGCAGAGCTCCATGGGCACTCTCAAAGCAGCCCGAGTTAGCACAGGTGGCAGCTTGTCCCTGGGCGACATCTTGATATTCGTGGAAATCCAGAAGGATGCTGGCTCCCAAGGCCCGTGGGCCTACCAGCTACGTAAAAAAGTTTCTGCCCAGGGAAACAAAATTAGCAAACCCACGTTCCTGGTCTCAGTTTGCAGAGCTCCATGGGCACTCTCAAAGCAGCTCGAGTTGGCACAGGTGGCAGTTTGTCCCTGGGCGGCATCTTGATATTCGCGGAAATCCAGCGAGCCGCCGGCCCCGAAGGGCCAAGGGCCTACCTGGTACTGACAAAGGGCTCTGCCCAGGGAAATAAAACCCACCAGCCCACGTTCCTGGTCTCAGTTTTCAGAGTTCCATGGGCACTCTCAAAGCAGCCCGAGTTGGCACAGGTGGCAGTTTGTCCCTCGGCCGCATCTTGTTATTCCTGGAAATCCAGCAGACAGACGGCTCCGAAGGGCCGAGGGCCTACCTGGTACAGACAAAGGCTTCTTCCCAGAGAAAAAAAATTCACCAACACACATTCCTGGTCTCCGTTTGCAGAGCTCCATGGGAACTCTCAAAGCAGCCCAAGTTGGCACAGGTGGCAGCTTGTCCCTGGGCGGCATCTTGATATTCGCATAAATCCAGAAGTCAGCCTACCCCTATGGAAAATGGTCCCAACTGGTACAGACAAAGGCTTCTGCCCCGGAAAAAAAAACCCACCAGCCGACGTTCCTGGTCTGAGTTTGCCGAGCTCCATGGGAACTCTCAAAGCAGCCCGAGTTGGCACAGGTGGCAGCTCGTCCCTGGGCAGCATCTTCAGATTCGCGGAAATAAAGCAGGGAGCCGGCTCCGAAGGGCGGAGGGCCTACCTGGTACTGACAAAGGCTTCTGCCCGAGAAAACAAACCTCAGCACCCCACGTTCCTGGTCTCAGTTTGCAGAGCTCCATGGGCAGTCTCAAAGCAGCCGGAGTTGGCACAGGTGGCAGCTTGTCCCTGGGTGGCACCTTGATATTCGTGGAAATCCAGCTGCCAACCTACCCCGAAGGTCCGAGGGCCTACCTGGTATAGACAAAGGCTTCTGCCCCGGAAAACAAAACCCACCAGCCCACGTTCCTGGTGTCAGTTTAAAGAGCTCCATGGGCACTCTCAAAGCAGCCCCAGTTGGCTCAACTGGGCAGCATGTCCCTGGGCAGCATCTTTATATTCGTGGAAATCCAGCCTGCAGACGGCCCCGAAGGGCAGAGGGCATACCTAGTTCTGACAAATGCTACTGCCTGGGGAAACAAAACCTACCACCCCACGTTCCTGTTCTCAGTTGGAAGAGCTCCGTGGGCACTCTCAAAGCAGCGCGAGTTGGCACGGGTGGCAGCTTGTCCCTGGGCGGCATCTTCAGATTCGCGGAAATCCAGCTGCCAGCCGGCCCCAAAGGGCCGAGGGCCTACCTGGTACTGATAAAGGCTTCTGCCCCGGAAAACAAAACTCACCATCCCATGTTCCTGGTCTCAGTTTACAGAGCTCCATGGGCACTCTCAAAGCAGCCCCAGTTGGCACAGGTGGCAGCTTGTCCCTGGGCAGCATCTTCAGATTCGTGGAAATACAGAAGGCAGCCTACACATACGGAACATGGGCCTACCTGGTACTGACAAAGGCTTCTGCCCCGGAAAACAAAATTCAGAAGCCCACATTCCTGGTCACAGTTTGCAGAGCTCCATGGGCACTCTCAAAGCAGCCCGAGTTGGCACAGGTGGCAGCTTGTCTCTTGGCGGCACCTTGATATTCACGGAAATCCTGCTGCCAGCCTGCCCCAAAGGGCCGAGGGCCTACCTGGTACTGACAAAGACTTCTGACCGGGGAAAGAAAACCCATAAACCCACATTCCTGGTGTCAGTTTGAAGAGCTCCATGGGCACTCTCAAAGCAGCCCGAGTTGGCACAGGTGGCAGCTTGTCCCTGGGCGGCATCTTCAGATTCGTGGAAATAAAGCCGGCAGCCAGCCACGAAGGGCCGAGGGCCTAAATGGAATTGAAAAAGGCTTCTGCCCCGGAAAACAAGACTCAGCACCCCACGTTCCTGCTCTGAGTTTGCAGAGCTCCATGGGCACTCTCAAAGCAGCCCAAGTTGGCACATGTGGCAGCTTGTCCCTGGGCGGCATCTTCAGATTCGCATAAATCCATCTGCCAGCCTACCCCTATGGAAAATGGTCCTAAGTGGTACAGACAAAGGCTTCTGCCCCGGAAAACAAAACCCACCAACCCACGTTCCTGGTCTCAGTTTGCAGAGCTCCATGGGCACTCTCAAAGCAGCCCCAGTTGGCTCAAGTGGGCAGCTTGTCCCTGGGCAGCATCTTTATATTCGTGGAAATCCAGCCTGCAGACGGCCCCGAAGGGCAGAGGGCATACCTAGTTCTGACAAATGCTACTGCCTGGGGAAACAAAACCTACCACCCCACGTTCCTGTTCTCAGTTGGAAGAGCTCCGTGGGCACTCTCAAAGCAGCGCGAGTTGGCACGGGTGGCAGCTTGTCCCTGGGCGGCATCTTCAGATTCGCGGAAATCCAGCTGCCAGCCGGCCCCAAAGGGCCGAGGGCCTACCTGGTACTGATAAAGGCTTCTGCCCCGGAAAACAAAACTCACCATCCCATGTTCCTGGTCTCAGTTTACAGAGCTCCATGGGCACTCTCAAAGCAGCCCCAGTTGGCACAGGTGGCAGCTTGTCCCGGGGCAGCATCTTCAGATTCGTGGAAATACAGAAGGAAGCCTACACATACGGAACATGGGCCTACCTGGTACTGACAAAGGCTTCTGCCCCGGAAAACAAAATTCAGAAGCCGACATTCCTGGTTTCAGTTTGCAGAGCTCCATGGGCACTCTCAAATCAGCCCGAGTTGGCACAGGTGGCAGCTTGTCTCTTGGCGGCACCTTGATATTCACGGAAATCCTGCTGCCAGCCTGCCCCAAAGGGCCGAGGGCCTACCTGGTACTGACAAAGACTTCTGCCTGCGGAAACAAAACCCATAACCCCACATTCCTGGTCTCAGTTTACAGAGATCCATGGGTACTCTCAAAGAAACACGAGTTGGCACAGGTTGCAACCTTTCCCTGGGCGGCATCTTTACATTCGTGGAAATACAGAAGGCAGCCTTCACCTATGGAACATGGGCCTATCTGGTACTGACAAAGGCTTCTGCCCTGGAAATCAAAAGCACCGCCCCCACGTTCCTGGTCTCAGTTTGCAGAGTTCCATGGGCACTCTCAAAGCAGCCCAAGTTGGCACAGGTGGCAGCTTGTCCCTGGGCGGCATCTTCAGATTCGCATAAATCCAGATGCCAGCCTACCGCTATGGAAAATGGTCCTAACTGGTACAGACAAAGGCTTCTGCCCGGGGAAACAAAACCCACCACCCCACGTTCCTGGTTTCAGTTTGCAGAGCTCCATGGGCACTCTCAAAGCAGCCCCAGTTGGCACAGGAGGCAGCTTGTCCCTGGGCAGCATCTTCAGATTCGCGGAAATAAAGCAGGGAGCCGGCTCTGAAGGGCCGAGGGAATACCTAGTACTGACAAAGGCTTCCGCCCGAGAAAACAAACCTCAGCACCCCACGTTCCTGGTCTCTGTTTGTAGAGCTCCATGGGCACTCTCAAAGCAGCCCGAGTAGGCACAGGTGGCAGCTTGTCCCTGGACAGCATTTTCAGATTTGCGGAAATCCAGTTCCTAGCTGGCCCCTAATGTCCGAAGGCCTACCTGGTACAGACAAAGGCTTCTGCCCCGGAAAAAAAAACTCAGAACCCCACATTCCTGATCTCAGTTTGCAGAGCTCCATGGGCAGTCTCAAAGCAGCCCGAGTTGGCACAGGTGGCAGCTTGTCCCTGGGCGGCACCTTGATATTCGTGGAAATCCAGCTGCCAACCTACCCCGAAGGTCTGAGGGCCTACCTGGTATTGACAAAGGCTTCTGGCCCGAAAAACAAAATTCAGAAGCCGACATTCCTGGTCTCAGTTTGCAGAGCTCCATGGGCACTCTCCAAGCAGCCCGAGTTGGCACAGGTGGCAGCTGGTCTCTTGGCAGCATCTTGATATTCGTGGAAATCCTGCTGCCAGCCTGCCCCTAAGGGCCGAGGACCTACCTGGTACTGACAAAGGCTTCTGCCTGGGGAAAGAAAACCCATAACCCCACATTCCTGGTGTCAGTTTGAAAAGCTCCATGGGCACTCTCAAAGCAGCCCCAGTTGGCACAGGAGGAAGCTTGTCCCTGGGCGGCATCTTGATATTCGTGGAAATCCAGCAGGCTGCCGGCCCTTAAGGACAAAGGGCCGACCTTGTACTGACAAAAGCTTCTGCCCGGGGAAACTAAACTCACCAGCCCACATTCCTGGTCTCAGTTTTCAGAGCTCCTTTGGCACTCTCAAATCAGTGCGAGTTGGCACAGTTGGCAGCTTGTCCCTAGGCGGCATCTTGATATTCGTGGAAATCGAGACGGCAGCAGGCTCCTTAGGGCCGGAGGGCCTACCTGGTACTGACAAAGGCTTCTGCCCGCGGAAACAAAACCGACCACCCCACGTTCCTGGTCTCAGTCTGCAGAGCTCCATGGGCACTCTCAAAGCAGCCCGATTTAGCACAGGTGGCAGCTTGTCCTTGGGCAGCATCTTGATATTCGTGGAAATCCAGAAGAAAGCTGGCGCCGAAGGACCAAGGGCCTACCTGGTACTGACAAAGGTTTCTTCCCAGGGAAAAAAAATTCACCAACACACGTTCCTGGTCTCAGTTTGCAGAGCTCCATGGGCACTCTCCAAGCAGCCCCAGTTGGCACAGGTGGCAGCTTGTCCCTGGGCGGCATCTTCAGATTCGCATAAATCCAGCTGCCAGCCTATCCCTATGGAAAATGGTCCTAACTGGTACAGACAAAGGCTTCTGCCCCCGGAAACATAACCCACCACCCCACGTCCCTGGTTTCAGTTTGCAGAGCTCCATGGGCACTCTCAAAGCAGAACCAGTTGGCACAAGTGGGCAGCGTGTCCCTGGGCAGCATCTTGATATCCGTGGAAATCCAGCCTGCACACGGCCCCTAAGGGACGAGGGCATACCTAGTTTTGAGAAATGCTTCTGCCTGGGGAAACAAAACCTACCACCCCACGTTCCTGGTCTCAGTTTGCAGAGCTCCATGGGCACTCTCAAAGCAGCAAGAGTTGGCACAGGTGGACACTTGTCCCTGGGCGGCATCTTCGGATTCGTGGAAATCCAGCTGCCAGCCTGCCCCTAATAGCCGAGGGCCTACCTGGTACTGACAAATGCTTCTGCCCCGGAAAAAAAAACTCACCAGCCCACATTCCTGGTCTCAGTTTACAGAGATCCATGGGCACTCTCAAAGAAGCACGAGTTGGCACAGGTGGCAGCTTGTCCCTCGGCGGCATCTTCAGATTCGCATAAATCCAGCTGCCAGCCTACCCCTATGGAAAATGGTCCTAACTGGTACAGACAAAGACTTCTGCCCGGGGAAACAAAACCCACCACCCCACGTTCCTGGTCTCAGTTTACAGAGCTCCATGGGCACTCTCAAAGCAGCCCGAGTTGGCACAGGTGGCAGCTTGTCCCTGGGCGGCATCTTCAGATTCGCGGAAATCCAGAAGGCAGCCTTCACCTATGGAACCTGGGCCTAAATGGTACTGAAAAATGCTTCTGCCCCGGAAAACAAAACTCACCCCCCCACGTTCCTGGTCTCAGTTTGCAGAGCTCCATGGGCACTCTCAAAGCAGCCCGAGTTGGCACAGGTGGCAGCTTGTCCCTCGGAGGCATCTTGATATTCGCGGAAATCCTGAGAGCAGCCGGCCCTGAAGGGCCAAGGGCCTACCTGGTACTGACAAATGCTTCTGCCCAGGGAAATAAAACCCACCACGCCACGTTCCTGGTCTCAGTTTTCAGAGTTCCATGGGCACTCTCAAAGTAGCCGGAGTTGGCACAGGTGGCAGCTTGTCTCTTGGTGGCACCTTGATATTCGTGGAAATCCTGCTGCCAGCCTGCCCCAAAGGGCCGTGGGCCTGCCTGGTAGTGACAAAGGCTCCTTCCCAGGGAAAAAAAATTCACCAACACACATTCCTGGTCTCAGTTTGCAGAGCTCCATGGGCACTCTCAAAGCACCCCACTTGGCACAAGTGGCAGCTTGTCCCTGGGCGGCATCTTCAGATTCGTATAAATCCAGCAGTCAGCCTACCCCTATGGAAAACGGTCCTAACTGGTACAGAAAATGGCTTCTGCCCCGGAAAAACAAACCTCAGCACCCCACGTTCCTGGTCTCTGTTTGCAGAGCTCCATGGGCACTCTCAAAGCAGCCCAAGTAGGCACAGGTGGCAGCTTGTCCCTGGACAGCATTTTCAGATTTGCGGAAATCCAGCTGCCAGCTGGCCCCTAATGTCCGAGGGCCTACCTGGTACAGACAAAGGCTTCTGCCCCAGAAAAAAAAACTCAGAACCCCACATTCAAGGTCTCAGTTTGCAGAGCTCCATGGGCACTCTCAAAGCAGCCTGAGTTGGCACAGGTGGCAGCTTGTCCCTGGGCGGCATCTTGATATTCGTGGAAATCCAGCTGCCAGCCTACCCCGAAGGTCCGAGGGCCTACCTGGTATTGACAAAGGCTTCTGCCCCGAAAAACAAAATTCAGAACCCCACGTTCCTGGTGTCAGTTTGAAGAGCTCCATGGGCACTCTCAAAGCAGCCCGAGTTGCCACAAGTGGCAGCTTGTCCCTGGGCGGCATCTTCAGATTCGTGGAAATCGAGCCGGCATCAGGCTCCTTAGGGCCGAGGGCCTACCTGGTACAGACAAAGGCTTCTTCCCAGGGAAAAAAAATTCACCAACACACGTTACTGGTCTCAGTTTGCAGAGCTCCATGGGCACTCTCCAAGCAGCCCAAGTTGGCACAGGTGGCAGCTTGTCCCTGGGCGGCATCTTCAGATTCGCATAAATCCAGCTGCCAGCCTACCCCTATGGGAAATGGTCCTAACTGGTACAGACAAAGGCTTCTGCCCGCGGAAAACAAAACTCACCCCCCCACGTTCCTGGTCTCAGTTTGCAGAGCTCCATGGGCACTCTCAAGGCAGCCCCAGTTGGCACAAGTGTGCAGCTTGTCCCTGGGCAGCATCTTAATATTCGTGGAAATCCAGCCTGCACACGGCCCCGAATGGGCGAGGGCATACCTAGTTCTGACAAATGCTTCTGCCTGGGGAAACAAAACCTACCACCCCACGTTCCTGGTCTCAGTTTGCAGAGCTCCGTGGGCACTCTCAAAGCAGCGCGAGTTGGCACAGGTTGCAGCTTGTCCCTGGGCGGCATCTTGATATTCGTGGAAATGCAGAAGGATGCTGGCTCCCAAGCCCCTTGGGCCTACCAGATACTTGAAAAAGTTTCTGCCCAGGGAAACAAAATTAGCAAACCCACGTTCCTGGTCTCAGTTTGCAGAGCTCCATGGGCACTCTCAAAGCATCTCGAGTTAGCACAGGTGGCAGTTTGTCCCTCGGCGGCATCTTGATATTCGCGGAAATCCAGCGAGCAGCCGGCCCCGAGGGGCCAAAGGCCTACCTGGTACTGACAAATGCTTCTGCCCAGGGAAATAAAACCCACCACGCCACGTTCCTGGTCTCAGTTTCCAGAGCTCCATGGGCACTCTCAAAGCAGCCCGAGTTGGCACA
Organism: Motacilla alba alba; assembly: GCF_015832195.1. NCBI lineage: Eukaryota > Metazoa > Chordata > Aves > Passeriformes > Motacillidae > Motacilla > Motacilla alba. Next base: position 17,864 of record NW_024037490.1, read on the forward strand.
GGTGGCTGCTTGTCCCTGGGCAGCATTTTCAGATTTGCGGAAATAAAGCAGGGAGTCGGCTCCGAAGGGCCGAGGGCCTACCTGGTACTGACAAAGGCTTCTGCCCCGGAAAAACAAACCTCAGCACCCCACGTTCCTGGTCTCCGTTTGCAGAGCTCCATGGGCACTCTCCAAGCAGCCCGAGTTGGCACAGGTGGCAACTTGTCTCTTGGCGGCACCTTGATATTCGTGGAAATCCTGCTGCCAGCCTGGCGCAAGGGCCGAGGGCCTACCTGGTACTGACAAAGGCTTCTGCCCGGGAATACAAATCTCAGTACCCCACGTTCCTGGTCTCAGTTTGCAGAGCTCCGTGGGCACTCTCAAAGCAGCACGAGTTGGCACAGGTGGCAGCTTGTCCCTGGGCGGCATCTTCAGATTCGTGGAAATCCTGCAGGCTGCCTGCCCTTAAGGACAGAGGGCCTACCTAGTACTGACAAAGGCTTCGGCCCAGGGATAAAAAACTCACCAGCCCACGTTCCTGGTCTCAGTTTGCAGAGCTCCATGGGCACTCTCCAAGCAGCCCAAGTTGGCACAGGTGGCAGCTTGTCCCTGGGCGGCATCTTCAGATTCGCATAAATCCAGCTGCCAGCCTACCCCTATGGGAAATGGTCCTAACTGGTACAGACAAAGGCTTCTGCCCGCGGAAAACAAAACTCACCACCCCACGTTCCTGGTCTCAGTTTGCAGAGCTCCATGGGCACTCTCAAAGCAGCCCCAGTTGGCACAAGTGGGCAGCGTGTCCCTGGGCAGCGTCTTAATATTCGTGGAAATCCAGCCTGCACACGGCCCCGAAGGGCCGAGGGCATACCTAGTTCTGACAAATGCTTCTGCCTGGGGAAACAAAACCTACCACCCCACGTTCCTGGTCTCAGTTTGAAGAGCTCCGTGGGCACTCTCAAAGCAGCCCGAGTTGGCACAGGTGGCAGCTTGTCCCTGGGCGGCATCTTCAGATTCGCGGAAATCCAGAAGGCAGCCTTCACCTATGGAACATGGGCCTATCTGGTACTGACAAAGGCTTCTGCCCCGGATAACAAAACTCACCCCCCCCACGTTCCTGGTCTCAGTTTGCAGAGCTCCATGGGCACTCTCAAAGCAGCTCGAGTTGGCACAGGGGGCAGTTTGTCCCTCGGCGACATCTTGATATTCGCGGAAATCCAGCGAGCAGCCGGCCCCGAAGGGCCAAGGGCCTACCTGGTACTGACAAATGCTTCTGCCCAGGGAAATAAAACCCACCACACCACATTCCTGGTCTCAGTTTTCAGAGTTCCATGGGCACTCTCAAAGCAGCCCGAGTTGGCACAGGTGGCAGTTTGTCCCTGGGACACATCTTATTATTCCTGGAAATCTGGCAGACAGATGGCTCCGAAGGGCCGAGGGCCTACCTGGTACTGACAAAGGCTTCTTCCCAGGGGAAAAAAATTCACCAACACACATTCCTGGTCTCAGTTTGCAGAGCTCCATGGGCACTCTCAAAGCCGCCCCAGTTGGCACAGGTGGCAGCTTGTCCCTGGGCGGCATCTTCAGATTCGCATAAATCCAGCAGTCAGCCTACCCCTATGGAAAATGGTCCTAACTGGTACAGACAAAGGCTTCTGCCCCGCAAAACAAAACCCACCACCTATGTTCCTGGTCTGAGTTTGCCGAGCTCCATGGGCACTCGCAAAGTAGCCCCAGTTGGCACAGGTGGCAGCTTGTCCCTGAACAGCATCTTCAGCTTCGCGGAAATAAAGCAGGGAGCCTGCCCCAAAGGGCCGAGGGCCTACCTGGTACTGACAAAGGCTTCTGCCCGGGGAAAGAAAACCCATAACCCCACATTCCTGGTGTCAGTTTGAAAAGCTCCATGGGCACTCTCAAAGCAGCCCGAGTTGGCACAGGTGGCAGCTTGTCCCTGGGCGACATCTTCAGATTCGTGGAAATTCAGCAGGCAGCCTGCCCCTAAGGACAAAGAGCCGACCTGGTACAGACAAAAGCTTCTGCCCGGGGAAACAAAACTCACCAGCCCACATTCCTGGTCTCAGTTTGCAGAGCTCCATGGGCACTCTCAAAGCAGCCCGAGTTGGCACAGTTGGCAGCTTGTCCCTAGGCGGCATCTTGCTATTCGTGGAAATGGAGCCGGCAGCAGGCTCCTTAGGGCCGATGGCCTACCTGGTACTGACAAAGCTTCTGCCCGCGGAAACAAAACCCACCACCCCACGTTCCTGGTCTGAGTTTGCAGAGCTCCATGGGCACTCTCAAAGCAGCCCAAGTTGGCACAGGTGGCAGCTTGTCCCGGGGCGGCATCTTCAGATTCGCATAAATCCAGCTGCCAGCCTACCCCTATGGAAAATGGTCCTAACTGGTACAGACAAAGACTTCTGCCCGGGGAAACAAAACCCACCAGCCCACGTTCCTGGTCTCAGTTTGCAGAGCTCCATGGGCACTCTCAAAGCAGCCCCAGTCGGCACAAGTGGCAGCTTGTCCCTGGGCAGCATCTTGATATTCGTGGAAATCCAGCCTGCACACGGCCCCGAATGGCCGAGGGCATACCTAGTTCTGACAAATGCTTCTGCCTGGGGAAACAAAACCCACCACCCCACGTTCCTGGTCTCAGTTTGCAGAGCTCCGTGGGCACTCTCAAAGCAGCCCCAGTTGGCACAGGTGGCTACTTGTCCCTGGGCGGCATCTTCAGATTCGCGGAAATCCCGAAGGCAGCCTTTAACTATGGAACATGGCCCTATCTGGTACTGACAAAGGCTTCGGCTCCGCAAAAACAAAACTCACCCCCCCACGTTCCTGGTCTCAGTTTGCAGAGCTCCATGGGCACTCTCAAAGCAGCCCGGGTAGGCACAGGTGGCAGCTTGTCCCTGGACTGCATTTTCAGATTTGCGGAAATCCAGCTGACAGCTCGCCCCTAATGTCCGACGGCCTACCTGGTACAGACAAAGGCTTCTGCCCCGGAAAAAAAAACTCAGAACCCCACATTCCAGGTCTCAGTTTGCAGAGCTGCATGGGCACTCTTAAAGCAGCCTGAGTTGGCACAGGGGGCAGCTTGTCCCTGGGCGGCATCTTGATATTCGTGGAAATCCAGCTGCCAGCCTACCCCGAAGGTCCGAGGGCCTACCTGGTATTGACAAAAGCTTCTGCCCCGAAAAACAAAATTCAGAAGCCGACATTCCTGGTCGCAGTTTGCAGAGCTCCATGGGCACTCTCCAAGCAGCCCGAGTTGCCACAGGTGGCAGCTTGTCTCTTGGCGGCACCTTGATATTCGTGGAAATCCTGCTGCCAGCCTGCCCCAAAGTGCCGAGGGCCTACCTGGTACTGACAAAGGCTTCTGCCCGGGGAAAGAAAACCCATAACCCCACCTTCCCGGTGTCAGTTTGAAGAGCTCCACGGGCACTCTCAAAGCAGCCCGAGTTGGCACAGGTGGCAGCTTGTCCCTGGGCGGCATCTTGATATTCGTGGAAATCGAGCCGGCAGCAGGCTCCTTAGGGCCGAGGGCCTACCTGGTACTGACAAATGCTTCTTCCCAGGGAAAAAAAATTCACCAACACACATTCTTGGTCTCAGTTTGAAGAGCTCCATGGGCACTCTCCAAGCAGCCCAAGTTGGCACAGGTGGCAGCTTGTTCCTCGGCGGCATCTTCAGATTCGCATAAATCCAGCTGCCAGCCTACCCCTATGGAAAATGGTCCTAACTAGTACAGACAAAGGCTTCTGCCCGCGGAAAACAAAACTCACCACCCCACGTTCCAGGTCTCTGTTTGCAGAGCTCCATGGCCACTCTCAAAGCAGCCCAAGTTGGCACAAGTGGGCAGCTTGTCCCTGGGCAGCATCTTAATATTCGTGGAAATCCAGCCTGCACACGGCCCCGAAGGGCCGAGGGCATACCTAGTTCTGACAAATGCTTCTGCCTGGGGAAACAAAACCTACCACCCCACGTTCCTGTTCTCAGTTTGAAGAGCTCCATGGGCACTCTCAAAGCAGCCCGAGTTGGCACAGGTGGCAGCTTGTCCCTGGGTGGCATCTTCAGATTCGCGGAAATCCAGAAGGCAGCCTTCACCTATGGAACATGGGCCTATCTGGTACTGACAAAGGCTTCTGCCCGAGAAAACAAACCTCAGCACCCCACGTTCCTGGTCTCAGTTTGCAGAGCTCCATGGGCACTCTCCAAGCAGCCCAAGTTGGCACAGGTGGCAGCTTGTCCCTGGGCGGCATCTTCAGATTCGCATAAATCCAGCTGCCAGCCTACCCCTATGGGAAATGGTCCTAACTGGTACAGATAAAGGCTTCTGCCCGCGGAAAACAAAACTCACCACCCCACGTTCCTGGTCTCAGTTTGCAGAGCTCCATGGGCACTCTCCAAGCAGCCCCAGTTGGCACAAGTGGGCAGCGTGTCCCTGGGCAGCGTCTTAATATTCGTGGAAATCCAGCCTGCACACGGCCCCGAAGGGCCGAGGGCATACCTAGTTCTGACAAATGCTTCTGCCTGGGGAAACAAAACCTACCAGCCCACGTTCCTGGTCTCAGTTTGAAGAGCTCCGTGGGCACTCTCAAAGCAGCACGAGTTGGCACAGGTGGCAGCTTGTCCCTGGGCGGCATCTTCAGATTCGCGGAAATCCAGAAGGCAGCCTTCACCTATGGTACATGGGCCTATCTGGTACTGACAAAGGCTTCTGCCCCGGATAACAAAACTCACCCCCCCCATGTTCCTGGTCTCAGTTTGCAGAGCTCCATGGGCACTCTCAAAGCACCCCGAGTTAGCACAGGTGGCAACTTCTCCCTGGGCGGCATCTTGATATTCGTGGAAATCCAGAAGGATGCTGGCTCCCAAGGCCCGTGGGCCTACCAGCTACTTAAAAAAGTTTCTGCCCAGGGAAACAAAATTAGCAAACCCACTTTCCTGGTCTCAGTTTTCAGAGCTCCATGGGCACTCTCAAAGCAGCTCGAGTTGGCACAGGTGGCAGTTTGTCCCTCGCCGCATCTTGATATTCACGGAAATCCAGCGAGCAGCCGGCCCCGAGGGGCCAAAGGCCTACCTGGTACTGACAAATGCTTCTGCCCAAGGAAATAAAACCCACCACGCCACGTTCCTGGTCTCAGTTTTCAGAGTTCCATGGGCACTCTCAAAGCAGCAAGAGTTGGCACAGGTGGCAGTTTGTCCCTCGGCAGCATCTTGTTATTCCTGGAAATCCAGGAGACAGATGGCTCCGAAGGGCCGAGGGCCTACCTGGTACTGACAAAGGCTTCTGCCCCGCAAAACAAAACCCACCACCTATGTTCCTGGTCTGAGTTTGCCGAGCTCCATGGGCACTCTCAAAGTAGCCCCAGTTGGCACAGGTGGCAGCTCGTCCCTGGGCAGCATCTTCAGATTCGCGGAAATAAAGCAGGGAGCCTGCCCCAAAGGGCCGAGGGCCTACCTGCTACTGACAAAGGCTTCTGCCCGGGGAAAGAAAACCCATAACCCCACATTCCTGGTGTCAGTTTGAAAAGCTCCATGGGCACTCTCAAAGCAGCCCGAGTTGGCAGAGGTGGCAGCTTGTCCCTGGGAGGCACCTTGATATTCGTGGAAATCCAGCTGCCAGCCTACCCCTAAGGAACACGGGCCTTCCTCGTCCTGACAAATGCTTCTGCCCGGGGAAATAAAACCCACCACCCCACGTTCCTGGTCTCAGTTTCCAGAGCTCCATGGGCACTCTCAAAGTAGCCCAAATTCGCACAGGTGGCAGCTTGTCCCTGGGCAGCATCTTGATATACGTGGAAATCCAGAAGGAAGCTGGCGCCGAAGGGCCGAGGGCCTATCTGGTACAGACAAAGGCTTCTGCAGAGTGAAACAAAATTCGGCAACACACCGTTCTGGTCTCAGTTTCCAGAGCTCCATGGGCACTCTCAAAGCAGCACGAGTTGGCACAGGTGGCAGCTTGTCCATGGGCTGCATCTTGATATTCGTGGAAATCCAGGAGGCAGCCTGCCCCTGAGGAACAAGGCCCTAAATGATACTGACAAAGGCTTCTGCCCGGGGAAACAAAACCCACCACCCCACGTTCCTGGTCTCAGTTTGAAGAGCTCCGTGGGCACTCTCAAAGCAGCCCCAGTTGGCACAGGTGGGCAGCTTGTCCCTGGGCGGCATCTTCAGATTCGCGGAAATCCAGAAGGCAGCCCTCACCTATGGAACATGGGCCTATCTGGTACTGACAAAGGCTTCTGTCCCGAAAAACAAAACTCACCCCCCAACGTTCCTGGTCTCAGCTTGCAGAGCTCCATGGGCACTCTCAAAGCAGCCCGAGTTTAGCACAGGTGGCAACTTGTCCCTGGGCGGCATCTTCAGATTCGTGGAAATCCAGAAGGTTGCTGGCTCCCAAGGCCCGTGGGCCGACCTGCTACATACAAAAGTTTCTGCCCAGGCAAACGAAATTAGCAAACCCACGTTCCTGGTCTCAGTTTGCAGAGCTCCTTTGGCACTCTCAAAGCAGCCCGAGTTGGCACAGGTGGCAGCTTGTCCCTCGGCAGCATCTTGATATTCGCGGAAATCCAGCGAGCAGCCGGCCTCGAAGGGCCCGTGGGCCTACCTGGTACTGACAAATGCTTCTGCCCAGGGAAATAAAACCCATAACGCCACGATCCTGGACTCAGTTTGCAGAGCTCCATGGGCACTCTCAAAGCAGCCTGAGTTGGCACAGGTGGCAGCTTGTCCCTCGGCATCATCTTGTTATTCCTGGAAATCCAGCAGACAGACGGCTCCGAAGGGCCGAGGGCCTACCTGGTACTGACAAATGCTTCTTCCCAGAGAAAAAAAATTCACCCACACACATTCCTGGTCTCAGTTTGCAGAGCTCCGTGGGCACTCTCAAAGCAGCCCCAGTTGGCACAAGTGGCAGCTTGTCCCTGGGCGGCATCTTCAGATTCGCATAAATCCAGCAGTCAGCCTACCCTTTTGGAAAATGGCCCTAACTGGTACAGACAAAGGCTTCTGCCCGGGAAAACAAAACCCACCAGCCCACGTTCCTGGTCTGAGTTTTCCGAGCTCCATGGGCACTCTCAAAGTAGCCCAAGTTGGCACAGGTGGCAGCTTGTCCCTGGGCAGCATCTTCAGATTCGCGGAAATAAAGCAGGGAGCCGGCTCCAAAGGGCCGAGGGCATACCTGGTATTGACAAAGGCTTCTGCCCGAGAAAACAAACCTCAGCACGCCACGTTCCTGGTCTCTGTTTGCAGAGCTCCATGGGCACTCTCAAAGCAGCCCGAGTAGGCACAGGTGGCAGCTTGTCCCTGGACAGCATTTTCAGATTTGCGGAAATCCTGCTGCCAGCCTGCCCCTAAGGGCCGAGGGCCTAACTGGTACAGACAAAGGCTTCTGCCCGGGGAAATAAAACCCACCACCCCACGTTCCTGGTCTCAGTTTCCAGAGCTCCATGGGCACTCTTAATGCAGCCCGAGATAGCACAGGTGGACATTTGTCCCTGGGCAGCATCTTGATATTCATGGAAATCCAGGAGGAAGCTGGCGCCGAAGAGCCGTGGGCCTACCTGGTACAGAAAAAGGCTTCTGCACAGTGAAACAAAATTCGCCAACACACGGTTCTGGTCTCAGTTTCCAGAGCTCCCTGGGCACTCTCAAAGCAGCACGAGTTGGCACAGGTGGCAGCTTGTCCCTGGGCGGCATCTTGATATTCGTGGAAATCCTGCAACCAGCCTGCCCCAAAGGGCCAAGGGCCTATCTGGTACAGACAAAGGCTTCTGCCCGGGGAAAGAAAACCCATAACCCCACATTCCTGGTGTCAGTTTGAAGAGCTCCATGGGCACTCTCAAAGCAGCACGAGTTGGCACAGGTGGCAGCTTGAACCTGGGCGGCATCTTGTTATTCGTGGAAATCCAGCAGTCAGCCGGACCCTTAGGGCCGAGGGCCTATCTGGTACTGACAAAGGCTTCTGCCAGGGAATACAAAACTCAGTACTCCACGGTCATGGTCTCAGTTTGCAGAGCTCCATGGGCACTCTCAAAGCAGCGTGAGTTGGCACAGGTGGCAGCTTGTCCCTGGTCGGCATCTTCAAATTCGCGGAAATCCAGCAGGCAGCCTTCACCTATGGAACATGGGCCTATCTGGTACTGACAAAGGCTTCTGCCCCG
>NW_024037491.1:0-63508 GCF_015832195.1 Motacilla alba alba
ATGCAGAGATCCGTGGGCTCTCTCAAAGCAGTCTGTGTTGGCACAGGTGGCAGCTTGTCCCTGGGCGGCATCTTGATATTCGTGGAAATCCAGCAGGCCGCCAGTCCTGAAAGTCCGAGGGCCCACCGAGTACAGACAAAGGCTTCTGCCCGGGGAAACAAAACCCACCACCCCACGTTCCTGGTTTCAGTTTCAAGAGTTCCGTGGGCACACTCAAAGCAGCACGAGTTGGCACAGGTGGCAGCTTGTCCCTGGGTGGCATCTTGATATTCGTGGAAATCCTTCTGCCAGCCTGTCGCGAAGGGCCAAGGGCCTACCTGGGACTTACAAAGGCTTCTGCCCGGGGAAACAAAATTCGCCAGCCCACGTTCCTGGTCTCAGTTTGCAGAGCTCCATGGGAACTCTCAAAGCAGCCCGAGTTGGCACAGGTGGCAGCTTGTCCCTGGGCGGCATCTTGATATTCGTGGAAATCCAGCAGGCAGACGGCCCCTGAGGAACAAGGGCCTACCTGGTACTGACAAAGGCTTCTGCCCGTGGAAACAAAACCCACCACCCAACGTTCCTGGTTTCTGTTTGAAGAGCTCCGTGGGCACTCTCAAAGCAGCCCGAGTTGGCACAGGTGGCAGCTTGTCCCTGGGCGGCATCTTGATATTCGTGGAAATCCTGGTGCCAGCCTGCCCCTAAGGGCCGAGGGCCTACCTGGTACTGTGAGAGGCTTCGGCCCGGGAAAACAAAACCCAGCACCTCGTGTTTCTGGTCTCAGTTTGAAGAACTCCATGGGCAACCTCAAAGCAGCCCGAGTTGGCACAGGTGGCAGTTTGTCCCTGGACGGCATCTTGATATTCGTGGAAATTCAGCAGGCAGAGGGCCCCGAAAGACCGAGGGCCTACCTAGTACTGACAAATACTTCTGTTTGGGAAAACAAAACTCAGCACCCCACAGTCCTGGTCACAGTTTGCAGAGCTCCGTGGGCACACTCAAAGCAGCCCGAGTTGGCACAGATGGCAGCTTGTCCCTGGGCGGCATCTTGATATTCGTGGAAATCTTGCTGCCAGGCTGTCCCTAAGGAACAAGGGCCTACCTGGTACAATCAAAGGCTTCTGCCCGGGAAAACAAAACTCACCATCCCACGTTCCACAGCTCAGTTTGCAGAGCTCCGTGGGCACTCTCAAAGCAGCCCGAGTTGGCACAGGTGGCAGCTTGTCCCTGGGCAGCATCTTGATATTCGTTGAAATCCAGCAGGCAGCCAGCCCCGAAGGGCCGAGGGCCTACCTGGGACTTTTAAAGGCTTCTGCCGCGGAAAAAAATACCTCAGCACCCCACGTTCCTGGTTTCTGTTTGCAGAGCTCCATGGGTACTCTCATAGCAGCGCGAGTTGGCACAGGTGGCAGCTTGTCCCTGGGCGGCCTCTTCATATGCGAGGAAATCCAGCAGGCAGACTGCCTCTAAGGGCTGAGGGCCTACTTCGTACTGACAAAGGCTTCTGCCCGGGAAAACAAAACCCAGCACCCCACGTTCCTGGTCTCAGTTTGCAGAGCTCCATGGGCACTCTCAAAGCAGCCCGAGGTGGCACAGGTTGCAGCTTGTCCCTGGGCGGCACCTTGATATTCGTGGAAATCCAGAAATCAGCCTGCCCCTGAGGAACAAGGGCCCACCTGGTACTGACAAAGGCTTCTGCTCGGGGAAACAAAACCAGCACCCCACGTTCCTGGTCTCAGTTTGCAGAGCTCCATGGGCACTCTCAAAGCAGCCGAGTTAGCACAGGTGGCAGCTTGTCCCTGGGCAGCATCTTGATATTCGTGGATATCCAGCTGGCAGCTGGCCCCGAAGGGCCGAGGTCCTACCTGGTACTGACAAAGGCTTCTGCCAAGGGAAAAAAAACCAACAACCCCACGTTCCTGGTCTCAGTTTGCAGAGCTCCGTTGGCTCTCTCAAAGCAGCCCGAGTTTACACAGGTGGCAGCTTGTCCCTGGGCGGCATCTTGATATTTGTGGAAATCCAGCAGGCAGACGGACCCTTAAGGCCAAGGGCCTACCTGGTACTGACAAAGGATTCTGCCCGGGGAAACAAAACCCAGCACCCCACGTTCCACATCTCAGTTTGCAGAGCTCCGTGGGCACTGTCAAAGCAGCCCGAGTTGGCACAGGTGGCAGCTTGTCCCTGGGCGGCATCTTGATATTCGTGGAAATCCTGCTGCCAGCCTGCCCGGAATGGCCGAGTGCCTACCTGGTACTGACAAAGGCTTCTGCCCAGGGAAACAAAATTCACCAACGCAAGTTCCTCATCTCAGTTTGCAGAGCTCTATGGGCACTCTCAAAGAAGCCCAAGTTGGCACAGGTGGCAGCTTGTCCCTTGGCGGCATCTTGATATTCGTGGAATTCCAGCAGGCAGCCGGCCCCTTAGGGCCGAGGTCCTACCTGGTACTGACAAATGCTTCTGCCCGCAGAAACAAAACCCACAAACCCACGTTCCTGGTCTCAGTTTGCAGACCTCCGTGGGCACACTCAAAGCAGCCCGAGTTGGCACAGGTGGCAGCTTGTCCCTGGGCGGCATCTTGATATTCGTGGAAATCCTGCTGCGAGTCCGCCCCTGAGGAACAAGGGCCTACCTGGTACTGACAAAGGGTTCTGCCCAGGCAAACAAAATTCCCAAACCCACGTTCCTGGTCTCAGTTTGCAGGGCTCCGTGGGCACTCTCAAAGCAGTCCAAGTTGGCACAGGTGGCAGCTTGTCCCTGGGCGGCATCTTGATATTCGTGGAAATGCAGCATGCAGCATACCCTTAAGGAACACGCGCCTACCTGGTACAGACAAAGGCTTCTGCCCGGGAATACAAAACTCAGTACCCCACTTTCCTGGTCTCAGTTTGCAGAGCTCCATGGGCACTCTCAAAGCAGCGCGAGGTGGCACAGGTGGCAGCTTGTCCCTGGGCGGCATCTTGATATTCGTGGAAATCCAGAAAGCAGCCTTCATCAGAGGAACAAGGGCCCACCTGGTACTGACAAAGGCTTCTGCTCGGGGAAACAAAACCCACCACCCCACGTTCCTGGTCTCAGTTTGCAGACCTCCGTGGGCACTCTCAAAGCAGCCCGAGTTTACACAGGTGGCAGCTTGTCCCTGGGCAGCATCTTGATATTCGTGGATATCCAGCTGGCAGGTGGCCCCGAAGGGCCGAGGGCCCACCTAGAACTGAGAAAGGCTTCTGCCCGGGGAAACAAAATTCACAAACCCACGTTCCTGGTCTCAGTTTGCAGAGATCCATGGGCACTTTCAACGCAGCCCAAGTGTGCACAGGTGGCAGCTTGTCACTGCGCGGCATCTTGTTATTCGTGGAAATCCTGCTGCCAGCCTGCCCGGAATGGCCGAGGGCCTACCTGGTACTGAGAAAGGCTTCTGCCCAGGGAAACAAAACCAACAAACCCACGTTCCTGGTCTCAGTTTGCAGAGCTCCGTTGGCTCTCTCAAAGCAGCCCGAGTTTACACAGGTGGCAGCTTGTCCCTGGGCGGCATCTTGATATTTGTGGAAATCCAGCCGGCAGCCGGACCCTTACGGCCAAAGGCCTACCTGGTACTGACAAAGGCTTCTGCCCGGGAAAACAAAACCCACCACCCCACGTTGCTTGTCTCAGTATGCAGAGATCCGTGGGCTCTCTCAAAGCAGTCTGTGTTGGCACAGGTGGCAGCTTGTCCCTGGGCGGCATCTTGATATTCGTGGAAATCCAGCAGGCAGCCAGTCCTGAAAGTCCGAGGGCCCACCGAGTACAGACAAAGGCTTCTGCCCGGGGAAACAAAACCCACCACCCCACGTTCCTGGTTTCAGTTTCAAGAGTTCCGTGGGCACACTCAAAGCAGCACGAGTTGGCACAGGTGGCAGCTTGTCCCTGGGTGGCATCTTGATATTCGTGGAAATCCTTCTGCCAGCCTGTCGCGAAGGGCCAAGGGCCTACCTGGGACTTACAAAGGCTTCTGCCCAGGGAAACAAAATTCGCCAGCCCACGTTCCTGGTCTCAGTTTGCAGAGCTCCATGGGAACTCTCAAAGCAGCCCGAGTTGGCACAGGTGGCAGCTTGTCCCTGGGCGGCATCTTGATATTCGTGGAAATCCAGCAGGCAGACGGCCCCTGAGGAACAAGGGCCTACCTGGTACTGACAAAGGCTTCTGCCCGTGGAAACAAAACCCACCACCCAACGTTCCTGGTTTCTGTTTGCAGAGCTCCATGGGCACTCTCAAAGCAGCGTGAGTTGGCACATGTGGCAGCTTGTCCCTAGGCAGCATCTTGATATTGGCGGAAATCCAGCGGGCAGTCGGCCAAAAGGGCCGAGGGCCTACCTAGTACTTGCAAATACTTCTGATCGGGAAAACAAAATTCAGCACCCCATGGTCCTGGTCTCAGTTTGCAGAGATCCATTGGCACTCTCAAAGCAGCGCGAGTAGGCACAGGTGGCAGCTTGTCCCTGGGCAGCATCTTGATATTCGTGGAAATCCTGCTGCCAGCCTGCCCCTAAGGAACAAGGGCCAACCTGGTACTTACAAAGGCTTCTGCCCGGGAAAACAAAACCCACCATCCCACGTTCCTGGTCTCAGTTTGAGGAACTCCGTGGGCCCTCTCAAAGCAGCCCGAGTAGGCACATGTGGCAGCTTGTCCCTGGGCAGCATCTTGATATTCGTGGAAATCCAGCAGGCAGCCGGCCCCTAAGGAACAAGAGCCTACCTGGTACTGACAAAGGGCTCTGCCCGGGAAAACAAAACCCATAACCCCACGTTCCTGGTTTCTGTTTGCAGAGCTCCATGGGCACTCTCAAAGCAGCCCGAGTTGGCACAGGTGGCAGCTTGTCCCTGGGCGGCATCTTGATATTCGTGGAAATCCACCAGGCAGACGGCCCCTAAGGAACAAGGGCCTACCTGGTACTGACAAAGGGCTCTGCCCGGGAAAACAAAACGCAGCACCTCGTGTTCCTGGTTTCTGCTTGCAGAGCTCCGTGGGCACTCTCAAAGCAGCCCGAGTTGGCACAGGTGGCAGCTTGTCCCTGGGCGGCATCTTGATATTCGTGGAAATCCTTCTGCCAGCCTGCCCCTAAGGAACAAGGGCCTACCTGGTACTGTCAAATGGCTCTGCCCGGGAAAACAAAACCCAGCACCCCACGTTCCTGGTCTCAGTTTGCAGAGCTCCATGGGCACTCTCAAAGCAGCCCGAGTTGGCACAGGTGGCAGCTTGTCCCTGGGCAGCATCTTGATATACCTGGAAATCAAGCAGACAGACAGCCCCTAAGGAAAAAGGGCCTACCTGGTACTGTCAAAGGTCTCTGCCCGGGAAAACAATACTCAGCACGCAACGGTCCTGGTCTCAGTTTGCAGAGCTCCATGGGAACTCTCAAAGCAGCCCGAGTTGGCACAGGTGGCAGCTTGTCGCTGGGCGGCATCTTGATATTCGTGGAAATCCTTGTGCCAGCCTGTGCTTAAGGGCCGAGGGACTACATGGCACTGACAAAGGCTTCAGCCCGTGGAAACAAAAGCCACCACCCCAGCGGGCAGCCTGCCCCGAATGGCCGAGGGCCTACCTAGTACTGGCAAATACTTCTGCTCGGGAAAACAAAACTCAGCACCCCACAGTCCTGGTCTCAGTTTTCAGAGCTCCATTGGCACTCTCAAAGCAGCGCGAGTAGGCACAGGTGGCAGCTTGTCCCTGGGCAGCATCTTGATATTCGTGGAAATCCTTGTGCCAGCCTGTGCTTAAGGGCCGAGGGACTACATGGCACTGACAAAGGCTTCTGCCCGTGGAAACAAAACCCAGCACCCCACGTTCCTTGTTTCAGTTTCAAGCGTTCCGTGGGCACACTCAAAGAAGCACGAGTTGCGACACGTGGCAGCTCGTCCCTGGGCGGCGTCTTGATATTCGTGGAATACCTGCTGCCAGCCTGCCCATAAGGTCCGAGGTCATACCTGGTACTGAGAGAGGCTTCTGCCCGGGGAAACAAAACCCACAAACCCACGGTCCCGGTCTCAGTTTGAAGAACTCCGTGGGCACTCTCAAAGCAGCCCGATTTGGCACAGGTCGCAGCTTGTCCCTGGGCGGCATCTTGATATTCGTGGAAATCCAGCGGGCAGACGGCCCCGAAGGGCCGAGGGCACACCTAGAACTGAAAAAGCCTTCTGCCTGGGGAAACAAACCCACAAACCCACGTTCCTGGTCTCAGTTGGAAGAACTCCGTGGGCACTCTCAAAGCAGCCCGAGTAGGCACAGGTGGCTGCTTGTCCATGGGCAGCATCTTGATATTCATGAAAATCCAGCAGGCAGACAGCCGTTGAGGAACAAGGGCCTACCTGGTACTGACAAAGGGCTCTGCCTGGGAAAACAAAACTCAGCACCCCACGTTCCTTGTTTCTGTTTGCAGAGCTCCATGGGCACTCTCAAAGCAGCCTGAGTTGGCACAGGTGGCAGCTTGTCCCGCGGCAGCATCTTGATATTCATGGAAATCCAGCAGGCAGCTGGCCCCGAATGGCCGAGGGCCTACCTAGTACTGGCAAATACTTCTGCTCAGGAAAACAAAACTCAGCACCCCATGGTCCTGGTCTCAGTTTGCAGAGCTCCATTGGCACTCTCAAAGCAGCGCAAGTGTGCACAGGTGGCAGCTTGTCCCTGGGCAGCATCTTGATATTCGTGGAAATCCAGTAGGCAGACGGCCCCTAAGGAACAAGAGCCTACCTGGTACTGACAAAGGGCTCTGCCCGGTAAAACAAAACTCAGCACCCCACGTTCCTGGTTTCTGTTTGCAGAGATCCATGGGCACTCTCAAAGCAGCCCGAGGTGGAACAGGTTGCAGCTTGTCCCTGGGTGGCATCTTGATATTCGTGGAAATCCAGCAGCAGACGGCCCCTAAGGAACAAGGGCCGACCTGGTACTGACAAAGGCTTCTGCCCAGGGAAACAGAATTCACAAACTCACGTTCCTGGTCTCAGTTTGCAGAGCTCCGTGGGCCCTCTCAAAGCAGCCCGAGTTGGCACAGGTGGCAGCTTGTCCCTGGTCAGCATCTTGATATTCGTGGAAATCTTTGTGCCAGCCTGCCCCAAAGGGCCGAGGGCCTACATGGTACTGACAAAGGCTTCTGCCCTGGGAAACAAAACCCACCACCCCACGTTCCTGGTCTCAGTTTGAAGAGCTTCATGGGCACTCTTAAAGCAGCCCGAGTTGGCACAGGTGGCAGCTTGTCCCTGGGCAGCATCTTGATATTTGTGGAAATCCAGCAGGCAGACGGCCCCGAAGGGCCGAGGTCCTACCTGGTACTGAGAGAGGCTTCTGCCCGGGGAAACAAAACCCACAAACCCACGTTCCTGGTCTCAGTTGGAAGAACTCCGTGGGCACTCTCAAAGCAGCCCGAGTTGGCACAGGTGGCAGCTTGTACCTGGGCAGCATCTTGATATTCGTGGAAATCCAGCCGGCAGACGGCCCCGAAGAGCCGAGGGCACACCTAGAATTGAAAAAGTCTTCTGCCCGTGGAAACAAAACCCACAAACCCACGTTCTTGGTCTCAGTTTGCAGAGATCCATGGGCACTCTCAAAGCAGCCCGAGTTGGCACAGGTGGCAGCTTGTCCCTGGGCAACATCTTGATATTTGTGGAAATCCAGCAGGCAAACGGCCCCGAGGGGCCGAGGGCCTACCTGGTACTGACAAAGGCTTCTGCCCGGGAAGAAAAATTCACCACCCCACGTTCCTGGTCTCAGTTGGAAGAACTCCGTTGGCACTCTCAAAGCAGCCCGAGTAGGCACAGGTGGCTGCTTGTCCATGGGCAGTATCTTGATATTCATGAAAATCCAGCAGGCAGACGGCCCTTAAGGAACAAGGGCCTACCTGGTACTGACAAAGGGCTCTACCCGTGGAAAAAATCTCAGCACCCCACGGTCCTGGTCTCAGTTTGCAGAGCTCCATGGGCACTCTCAAAGCAGCCCGAGTTGGCACAGGTGGCAGCTTGTCCCTGGGCGGCATCTTGATATTCATGGAAATCCAGCAGGCAGACGACCCCTAAGGAGCAAGGGCCTACCTAGAACTGAAAAAGGCTTCTGCCCGTGGAAACAAAACCCACCACCCCACGTTCTGGGTCTCAGTTTGAAGAACTCCGTGGGCACTCTCAAAGCAGCCTGAGTTGGCACAGGTGGCAGCTTGTCCCTGGGCAGCATCTTGATATTCATGGAAATCCAGCGGGCAGCCGGCCCCGAAGGGCCGAGGGCCTACCTGGTACAGACAAAAGCTTCTGCTAGGGAAAACAAAACTCAGCACCCCACGGTCCTGGTCTCAGTTTGCAGAGCTCCATGGGCACTCTCAAAGCAGCGCGAGTTGCCACAGGTGGCAGCTTGTCCCTGCGCGGCATCTTGATATTCGTGGAAATCCTGCTGCCAGCCTGCCCCGAGGGGCCGAGGGCCTACATGGTACTGACAAAGGCTTCTGCCGGCAGAAACAAAACCCACCCACCCACGTTCCTGGTCTCCATTGGAAGAACTCCGTGGGCCCTCTAAAAGCAGCCCGAGTAGGCACAGGTGGCAGCTTGTCCCTGGGCAGCATCTTGATATTCGTGGAAATCCAGCAGGCAGCCTGCCCCTAAGGAACAAGAGCCTACCTGGTACTGACAAAGGGCTCTGCCCGGGAAAACAAAACCCATAACCCCACATTCCCGGTTTCTGTTTGCAGAGTTCCATGGGCACTCTCAAAGCAGCGCGAGTTGCCACAGGTGGAAGCTTGTCCCTGGGCGGCATCTTGATATTCGTGGAAATCCTGGTGCCATCCTGCGCTTAAGGGCCGAGGGACTGCATGGCACTGACAAATGCTTCAGCCCGTGGAAACAAAACCCACCACCCCACGTTCCTGGTTTCAGTTTGAAGAGTTCCGTGGGCTCTCTCAAAGAAGCATGAGTTGCCACAGGTGGCAGCTTGTCCCTGGGCGGCGTCTTGATATTCGTGGAAATCCTGCTGCCAGCCTGCCCCTAAGGGCCGAGGTCCTACCTGGTACTGAGAGAGGCTTCTGGCCGGGGAAACAAAACCCACAAACCCACGTTCCTGGTCTCAGTTTGAAGAACTCCGTGGGCACTCTCAAAGCAGCCCGAGTTGGCACAGGTGGCAGCTTGTCCCTGGGCGGCATCTTGATATTCGTGGAAATCCAGCGGGCAGATGGCCCCGAAGGGCCGAGGGCCCACCTAGGACTGAAAAAGCCTTCTGCCCGGGGAAACAAAACCCACAAACCCACGTTCCTGGTCTCAGTTGGAAGAACTCCGTGGGCACTCTCAAAGCAGCCCGAGTAGGCACAGGTGGCTGCTTGTCCATGGGCAGCATAATGATATTCAGGAAAATCCAGCAGGCAGACAGCCCTTAAGGGCCAAGGACCTACCTAGTACTGGCAAATACTTCTGCTCAGGAAAACAAAACTCAGCACCCCATGGTCCTGGTCTCAGTTTGCAGAGCTCCGTTGGCACTCTCAAAGCAGCGCGAGTTGGCACAGGTGGCAGCTTGTCCCTGGGCAGCATCTTGATATTCGTGGAAATCCTGCTGCCAGCCTGCCCCTAAGGAACAAGGGCCAACCTGGTACTTACAAAGGGTTCTGCCCGGGAAAACAAAACCCACCACCCAACATTCCTGGTTTCTGTTTGCAGAGCTCCATGGGCACTCTCAAAGCAGCCCGAGTTGGCACAGGTGGCAGCTTGTCCCTGGGCAGCATCTTGATATTCATGGAAATCCAGCAGGCAGCCGGCCCCGAATGGCCGAGGGCCTACCTAGTACTGGCAAATACTTCTGCTCAGGAAAACAAAACTCAGCACCCCATGGTCCTGGTCTCAGTTTGCAGAGCTCCATGGGCACTCTGAAAGCAGCGCAAGTGCGCACAGGTGGCAGCTTGTCCCTGGGCAGCATCTTGATATTCGTGGAAATCCAGCAGGCAGCCTGCCCCTAAGGAACAAGAGCCTACCTGGTACTGACAAAGGGCTCTGCCCGGTAAAACAAAACTCAGCACCCCACGTTCCTCGTTTCTGTTTGCAGAGATCCATGGGCACTCTCAAAGCAGCCCGAGTTGGCACAGGTGGCAGCTTGTCCCTGGGCGGCATCTTGATATTCGTGGAAATCCAGCAGCAGACGGCCCTTAAGGAACAAGGGCCTACCTGGTACTGACAAAGGCTTCTGCCCAGGGAAACAAAATTCACAAACTCACGTTCCTGGTCTCAGTTTGCAGAGCTCCGTGGGCCCTCTCAAAGCAGCCCGAGTTGGCACAGGTGGCAGCTTGTCCCTGGACAGCATCTTGATATTCGTGGAAATCTTTGTGCCAGCCTGCCCCAAAGGGACGAGGGCCTACATGGTACTGACAAAGGCTTCTGCCCTGGGAAACAAAACCCACCACCCCACGTTCCTGGTCTCAGTTTGAAGAGCTTCATGGGCACTCTTAAAGAAGCCCGAGTTGGCACAGGTGGCAGCTTGTCCCTGGGCGGCATCTTGATATTCGTGGAAATCCTGCTGCCAGCCTGCCCCTAAGGAACAAGGGCCAACCTGGTACTTACAAAGGGTTCTGCCCGGGAAAACAAAACCCACCACCCAACGTTCCTGGTTTCTGTTTGCAGAGCTCCATGGGCACTCTCAAAGCAGCCCGAGTTGGCACAGGTGGCAGCTTGTCCCTGGGCAGCATCTTGATATTCATGGAAATCCAGCAGGCAGCCGGCCCCGAATGGCCGAGGGCCTACCTAGTACTGGCAAATACTTCTGCTCAGGAAAACAAAACTCAGCACCCCATGGTCCTGGTCTCAGTTTGCAGAGCTCCATGGGCACTCTGAAAGCAGCGCAAGTGTGCACAGGTGGCAGCTTGTCCCTGGGCAGCATCTTGATATTCGTGGAAATCCAGCAGGCAGACGGCCCCTAAGGAACAAGAGCCTACCTGGTACTGACAAAGGGCTCTGCCCGGTAAAACAAAACTCAGCACCCCACGTTCCTGGTTTCTGTTTGCAGAGATCCATGGGCACTCTCAAAGCAGCCCGAGTTGGCACAGGTGGCAGCTTGTCCCTGGGCGGCATCTTGATATTCGTGGAAATCCAGCAGCAGCCGGCCCTTAAGGAACAAGGGCCTACCTGGTACTGACAAAGGCTTCTGCCCAGGGAAACAAAATTCACAAACTCACGTTCCTGGTCTCAGTTTGCAGAGCTCCGTGGGCCCTCTCAAAGCAGCCCGAGTTGGCACAGGTGGCAGCTTGTCCCTGGACAGCATCTTGATATTCGTGGAAATCTTTGTGCCAGCCTGCCCCAAAGGGCCGAGGGCCTACATGGTACTGACAAAGGCTTCTGCCCTGGGAAACAAAACCCACCACCCCACGTTCCTGGTCTCAGTTTGAATTGCTTCATGGGCACTCTTAAAGAAGCCCGAGTTGGCACAGGTGGCAGCTTGTCCCTGGGCAGCATCTTGATATTTGTGGAAATCCAGCAGGCAGACGGCCCCGAAGGGCCGAGGTCCTACCTGGTACTGAGAGAGGCTTCTGCCCGGGGAAACCAAACCCACAAACCCACGTTCCTGGTCTTAGTTGGAAGAACTCCGTGGGCACTCTCAAAGCAGTCCGAGTTGGCACAGGTGGCAGCTTGTCCCTGGGCGGCATCTTGATATTCGTGGAAATCCAGCAGGCAGACGGCCCCGAAGAGCCGAGGGCACACCTAGAACTGAAAAAGTCTTCTGCCCGTGGAAACAAAACCCACAAACCCACGTTCTTGGTCTCAGTTTGCAGAGATCCATGG
The DNA here is from genome assembly GCF_015832195.1 of Motacilla alba alba. Taxonomy (NCBI): domain Eukaryota; kingdom Metazoa; phylum Chordata; class Aves; order Passeriformes; family Motacillidae; genus Motacilla; species Motacilla alba. The sequence goes on from NW_024037491.1 coordinate 11,743, forward strand.
GCACTCTCAAAGCAGCCCGAGTTGGCACAGGTGGCAGCTTGTCCCTGGGCAACATCTTGATATTTGTGGAAATCCAGCAGGCAAACGGCCCCTAAGGGCCGAGGGCCTACCTGGTACTGACAAAGGCTTCTGCCCGGGAAGAAAAATTCACCACCCCACGTTCCTGGTCTCAGTTGGAAGAACTCCGTTGGCACTCTCAAAGCAGCCCGAGTAGGCACAGGTGGCAGCTTGTCCATGGGCAGTATCTTGATATTCATGAAAATCCAGCAGGCAGACGGCCCTTAAGGAACAAGAGCCTACCTGGTACTGACAAAGGGCTCTGCCCGGGAAAATAAAACTCAGCACCCCACGTTCCTGGTTTCTGTTTGCAGAGCTCCATGGGCACTCTCAAAGCAGCGCGAGTTGCCACAGGTGGCAGCTTGTCCCTGGGCGGCATCTTGATATTCGTGGAAATCCTGGTACCAGCCTGCCCCGATGGGCCAAGGGCCGACAGGGTACTGTCAAATGGCTCTGCCCGGGAAAACAAAACCCATAACCCCACGTTCCTGGTTTCAGTTGGCAGAGCTCCATGGGCACTCTCAAAGCAGCCCGAGTTGGCACAGGTGGCAGCTTGTCCCTGGGCGGCATCTTCATATGCGTGAAAATCCAGCAGGAAGACTGCCTCTAAGGAACATCACCCTACCTGGTACTGATAAAGGGCTCTACCCGTGGAAAAAATCTCAGCACCCCACGGTCCTGGTCTCAGTTTGCAGAGCTCCATGGGCACTCTCAAAGCAGACCGAGTTGGCACAGGTGGCAGCTTGTCCCTCGGCGTCTTGATATTCGTGGAAATCCTTCTGCCAGCCTGCCCCTAAGGGCCAAGGGCCTACCTGGTACTGACAAAGGCTTCTGCCCAGGGAAAAAAAATTAGCCAACGCACGTTCCTGGTCTCAGTTTGCAGAGCTCCATGGGCACTCTCACAGCAGCCCGAGTTGGCACAGGTGGCAGCTTGTCCCTGGGCAGCATCTTGATATTCGGGGATATCCAGCAGGCAGACGGCCCCTAAGGAACAAGGGCCTACCTGGTACTGACAAAGGTTTCTGCCCGTGGAAACAAAACCCACCACCCCACGTTCTGGGTCTCAGTTTGAAGAACTCCGTGGGCACTCTCAAAGCAGCCCGAGTTGGCACAGGTGGCAGCTTGTCCCTGGGCAGCATCTTGATATTCGTGGAAATCCAGCAGGCAGCCTGCGCTTAAGGGCCGAGGGACTACATGGCACTGACAAAGGCTTCAGCCCGTGGAAACAAAACCCAGCACCCCACGTTCCTGGTTTCAGTTTCAAGAGTTCCGTGGGCACTCTCAAAGAAGCACGAGTTGCCACAGGTGGCAGCTCGTCCCTGGGCGGCGTCTTGATATTCGTGGAAATCCTGCGGCCAGGCTGCCCCTAAGGGCCGAGGTCGTACCTGGTACTGAGAGAGGCTTCTGCCCGGGGAAACAAAACCCACAAACCCACGTTCCTTGTCTCAGTTTGAAGAACTCTGTGGGCACTCTCAAAGCAGCCCGAGTTGGCACAGGTGGCAGCTTGTCCCTGGGCGGCATCTTGATATTCGTGGAAATCCAGCGGGCAGCTGGCCCCGAAGGGCCGAGGGCCCACCTAGAACTGAAAAAGCCTTCTGCCTGGGGAAACAAACCCACAAACCCACGTTCCTGGTCTCAGTTGGAAGAACTCCGTGGGCACTCTCAAAGCAGCCCAAGTAGGCACAGGTGGCTGCTTGTCCATGGGCAGCATCTTGATATTCATGAAAATCCAGCAGGCAGACAGCCCTTAAGGGCCAAGGGGCTACCTGGTACTGACAAAGGGCTCTGCCCGGGAAAACAAAACTCAGCACCCCACGTTCCTGGTTTCTGTTTGCAGAGCTCCATGGGCACTCTCAAAGCAGCCCGAGTTGGCACAGGTGGCAGCTTGTCCCTGGGCAGCATCTTGATATTCATGAAAATCCAGCAGGCAGCCGGCCCCGAATGGCCGAGGGCCTACCTAGTACTGGCAAATACTTCTGCTCAGGAAAACAAAACTCAGCACCCCATGGTCCTGGTCTCAGTTTGCAGAGCTCCGTTGGCACTCTCAAAGCAGCGCGAGTAGGCACAGGTGGCAGCTTGTCCCTGGGCAGCATCTTGATATTCGTGGAAATCCAGTAGGCAGACGGCCCCTAAGGAACAAGAGCCTACCTGGTACTGACAAAGGGCTCTGCCCGGTAAAACAAAACTCAGCACCCCACGTTCCTGGTTTCTGTTTGCAGAGATCCATTGGCACTCTCAAAGCAGCCCGAGTTGGCACAGGTGGCAGCTTGTCCCTGGGCGGCATCTTGATATTCGTGGAAATCCAGGAGCAGACGGCCCCTAAGGAACAAGCGCCTACCTGGTACTGACAAAGGCTTCTGCCCAGGGAAACAAAATTCACAAACTCACGTTCCTGGTCTCAGTTTGCAGAGCTCCGTGGGCCCTCTCAAAGCAGCCCGAGTTGGCACAGGTGGCAGCTTGTCCCTGGACAGCATCTTGGTATTCATGGAAATCCAGCAGCCAGCCTGCCCCAAAGGGCCGAGGGCCTACATGGTACTGACAAAGGCTTCTGCCCGGGGAAACAAAACCCACCAAACCACGTTCCTGGTCTCAGTTGGAAGAACTCCGTGGGCACTCTCAAAGCAGCCCGAGTTGGCACAGGTGGCAGCTTGTCCCTGGGCAGCATCTTGATATTTGTGGAAATCCAGCAGGCAGACGGCCCCGAAGAGCCGAGGGCACACCTAGAACTGAAAAAGTCTTCTGCCCGTGGAAACAAAACCCACAAACCCAAGTTCTTGGTCTCAGTTTGCAGAGATCCATGGGCACTCTCAAAGCAGCCCGAGTTGGCACAGGTGGCAGCTTGTCCCGGGGCAACATCTTGATATTTGTGGAAATCCAGCAGGCAAACGGCCCCGAAGGGCCGAGCGCCGACCTGGTACTGACAAAGGCTTCTGCCCGGGAAGAAAAATTCACCACCCCACGTTCCTGGTCTCAGTTGGATGAACTCCGTTGGCACTCTCAAAGCAGCCCGAGTAGGCACAGGTGGCTGCTTGTCCATGGGCAGTATCTTGATATTCATGAAAATCCAGCAGGCAGACGGCCCTTAAGGAACAAGGGCCTACCTGGTACTGACAAAGTGCTCTGCCCGGGAAAATAAAACTCAGCACCCACGTTCCTGGTTTCTGTTTGCAGAGCTCCATGGGCACTCTCAAAGCAGCCCGAGTTGGCACAGGTGGCAGCTTGTCCCTGGGCGGCATCTTGATATTTGTGGAAATCCTGGTACCAGCCTGCCCCGATGGGCCAAGGGCCGACTGGGTACTCTCAAATGGCTCTGCCCGGGAAAACAAAACTCAGCACCCCACGTTCCTGGTCTCAGTTTGCAGAGCTCCATGGGCACTCTCAAAGCAGCCCGAGTTGCCACAGGTGGCAGCTTGTCCCTGGGCGGCCTCTTCATATGCGTGAAAATCCAGCAGGAAGACTGCCTCTAAGGAACATCACCCTACCTGGTACTTACAAAGGGCTCTACCCGTGGAAAAAGTCTCAGCACCCCACGGTCCTGGTCTCAGTTTGCAGAGCTCCATGGGCACTCTCAAAGCAGACCGAGTTGGCACAGGTGGCAGCTTGTCCCTGGGCGGCATCTTGATATTCGTGGAAATCCTTCTGCCAGCCTGCCCCTAAGGGCCAAGGGCCTACCTGGTACTGACAAAGGCTTCTGCCAGGGAAAAAAAATTAGCCAACGCACGTTCCTGGTCTCAGTTTGCAGAGCTCCATGGGCACTCTCAAAGCAGCCCGAGTTGGCACAGGTGGCAGCTTGTCCCTGGGCGGCATCTTGATATTCATGGAAATCCAGCAGGCAGACGGCCCCTAAGGAACAAGGGCCTACCTAGTACTGACAAAGGCGTCTGCCCGTGGAAACAAAACCCACAAACCCACGTTCTGGGTCTCAGTTTGAAGAACTCCGTGGGCACTCTCAAAGCAGCCCGAGTTGGCACAGGTGGCAGCTTGTCCCTGGGCAGCATCTTGATATTCATGGAAATCCAGCGGGCAGCCGGCCCCGAAGGGCCGAGGGCCTACCTGGTACAGACAAAAGCTTCTGCTAGGGAAAACAAAACTCAGCACCCCACGGTCCTGGTCTCAGTTTGCAGAGCTCCATGGGCACTCTCAAAGCAGCGCGAGTTGCCACAGGTGGCAGCTTGTCCCTGCGCGGCATCTTGATATTCGTGGAAATCCTGCTGCCAGCCTGCCCCGAGGGGCCGAGGGCCTACATGGTACTGAGAAAGGCTTCTGCTGGCAGAAACAAAACCCACCAACCCACGTTCCTGGTCTCCATTGGAAGAACTCCGTGGGCCCTCTAAAAGCAGCCCGAGTAGGCACAGGTGGCAGCTTGTCCCTGGGCAGCATCTTGATATTCGTGGAAATCCAGCAGGCAGCCTGCCCCTAAGGAACAAGAGCCTACCTGGTACTGACAAATGGCTCTGCCCGGGAAAACAAAACCCATAACCCCACATTCCTGGTTTCTGTTTGCAGAGTTCCATGGGCACTCTCAAAGCAGCGCGAGTTACCACAGGTGGAAGCTTGTCCCTGGGCGGCATCTTGATATTCGTGGAAATCCTGGTGCCAGCCTGCGCTTGAGGGCCGAGGGACTACATGGCACTGACAAAGGCTTCAGCCCGTGGAAACAAAACCCAGCACCCCACGTTCCTGGTTTCAGTTTGAAGAGTTCCGTGGGCTCTCTCAAAGAAGCATGAGTTGCCACAGGTGGCAGCTTGTCCCTGGGCGGCGTCTTGATATTCGTGGAAATCCTGCTGCCAGCCTGCCCCTAAGGGCCGAGGTCCTACCTGGTACTGAGAGAGGCTTCTGCCCGGGGAAACAAAACCCACAAACCCACGTTCTTGGTCTCAGTTTGAAGAACTCCGTGGGCACTCTCAAAGCAGCCTGAGTTGGCACAGGTGGCAGCTTGTCCCTGGGCGGCATCTTGATATTCGTGGAAATCCAGCAGGCAGCCGGCCCCGAAGGGCCGAGGGCCCACCTAGAACTGAAAAAGCCTTCTGCCCGGGGAACCAAAACCCACAAACCCACGTTCCTGGTCTCAGTTGGAAGAACTCCGTGGGCACTCTCAAAGCAGCCCGAGTAGGCACAGGTGGCTGCTTGTCCATGGGCAGCATCTTGATACTCAGGAAAATCCAGCAGGCAGACAGCCCTTAAGGGCCAAGGGCCCACCTGGTACTGACAAAGGGCTCTGCCCGGGAAAACAAAACTCAGCACCCAACGTTCCTGGTTTCTGTTTGCAGAGCTCCATGGGCACTCTCAAAGCAGCCCAAGTTGCCACAGGTGGCAGCTTGTCCCTGGGCAGCATCTTGATATTCATGGAAATCCAGCAGGCAGCCGGCCCCGAATGGCCGAGGGCCTACCTAGTACTGGCAAATACTTCTGCTCAGGAAAACAAAACTCAGCACCCCATGGTCCTGGTCTCAGTTTGCAGAGCTCCGTTGGCACTCTCAAAGCAGCGCGAGTAGGCACAGGTGGCAGCTTGTCCCTGGGCAGCATCTTGATATTCGTGGAAATCCAGTAGGCAGACGGCCCCTAAGGAACAAGAGCCTACCTGGTACTGACAAAGGGCTCTGCCCGGGAAAACAAAACTCAGCACCCCACGTTCCTGGTTTCTGTTTGCAGAGATCCATGGGCACTCTCAAAGCAGCCCGAGTTGGCACAGGTGGCAGCTTGTCCCTGGGCGGCATCTTGATATTCGTGGAAATCCAGCAGGCAGACGGCCCTTAGGAACAAGGCCCCTGGTAAGGCTTCTGCCCAGAGGGCCTACCTGGTACAGACAAAGCTTGCTTCTGCGTGGAAATCCTTGTGCCAGGAAAACAAAAAGGCTCAGCAAAACTCCACGTTCCTGGTTTCTGTTTGCAGAGCTCCATGGGCACTCTCAAAGCAGCGCGAGTTGCCACAGGTGGCAGCATGTCCCTGCACGGCATCTTGATATTCGTGGAAATCCTTGTGCCAGCCTGCCCCAAAGGGCCGAGGGCCTACATGGTACTGACAAAGGTTTCTGCCCTGGGAAACAAATTCACCACCCCACGTTCCTGGTCTCAGTTTAAAGAGCTTCATGGGCACTCTCAAAGCAGCCCGAGTTGGCACAGGTGGCAGCTTGTCCCTGGGCGGCATCTTGATATTCGTGGAAATCCAGCAGGCAGACGCCCCCAAGGGCCGAGGGCCTACCTGGTTCTGGCTAAGGGCTCTGCCCGGGTAAACAAAACACAGAACCCAACGTTCCTGGTTTCTGTTTGCAGAGCTCCATGGGAACTCTCAAAGCAGCCCGAGTTGGCACAGGTGGCAGCTTGTCCCTGGGCGGCATCTTGATATTCGTGGAAATCCTTCTGCCAGCCTGCCCCGAAGGGCCAAGGGCCTACCTGGTACTGACAAAGGCTTCTGCCAGGGAAAAAAAATTAGCCAACGCACGTTCCTGGTCCTCAGTTTGCAGAGCTCCATGGGCACTCTCAAAGCAGCCCGAGTTGGCACATGTGGCAGCTTGTCCCTGCGCGGCATCTTGATATTCATGGAAATCCAGCAGGCAGACGGCCCCTAAGGAAAGAGGGCCTACCTGGTACTGACAAAGGCTTCTGCCCGTGGAAACAAAACCCACCACCCCACGTTCCTGGTCTCAGTTTGAAGAAATCCGTGGGCACTCTCCTAGCAGCCCGAGTTGGCACAGGTGGCAGCTTGTCCCTGGGCAGCATCTTGATATTCATGGCAATCCAGCGGGCAGCTGGCCCCGAATGGCCGAGGGCCTACCTAGTACTGACAAAGGCTTCTGCTCGGGAAAACAAAACTCAGGACCCCACGGTCCTGGTCTCAGTTTGCAGAGCTCCATGGGCACTCTCAAAGCAGCCCGAGTTACTACAGGTGGCAGCTTGTCCCCGGGCAGCATCTTGATATTCGTGGAAATCCTGGGGCCAGCCTGCCCCGAATGGCCGAGGGCCTACATGGTACTGACAAAGGCTTCTGCCCGCAGAAACAAAACCCACCAACCCACGTTCCTGGTCTCAGTTGGAAGAACTCCGTGGGCACTCTCAAAGCAGCCCGAGTAGGCACAGGTGGCAACTTGTCCCTGGGCAGCATCTTGATATTCGTGGAAATCCAGCCGGCAGCCTGCCCCCAAGGAACATGGGCCTACCTGGTACTGACAAAGGGCTCTGCCCGGGAAAACAAAACCCATAACCCCACATTCCTGGTTTCTCTTTGCAGAGTTCCATGGGAACTCTCAAAGCAGCGCGAGTTGGCACAGGTGGCAGCTTGTCCCTGGGCGGCATCTTGATATTCGTGGAAATCCTGGTGCCAAGCCTGCGCTTAAGGGCCGAGGGACTACATGGCACTGACAAAGGCTTCAGCCCGTGGAAACAAAACCCACCACCCCACGTTCCTGGTTTCAGTTTCAAGAGTTCCGTGGGCACTCTCAAAGAAGCACGAGTTGCCACAGGTGGCAGCTTGTCCCTGGGCGGCGTCTTGATATTCGTGGAAATCCTGCTGCCAGGCTGCCCCTAAGGGCCGAGGTCTTACCTGGTACTGAGAAAGGCTTCTGCCCGGGGAAACAAAACCCACAAACCCACGTTCCCGGTCTCAGTTTGAAGAACTCCGTGGGCACTCTCAAAGCAGCCCGAGTTGGCACAGGTGGCAGCTTGTCCCTGGGCGGCATCTTGATATTCGTGGAAATCCAGCAGGCAGCAAGAAGGGCCTACCTGGTACTGACAAAGGCCCCCTGGGAAGGGTCCGAGGGCACTCAAAGCAGCTTGGCACAGGTGGCAGCTTGTCCCTGGGCGGCATCTTGATATTCGGGGAAATCCAGCAGCTTCTGCCCTTCTGCCCGGGAAACAAATTCACCACCCCACGTTCCTGGTCTCAGTTGGAAGAACTCCGTTGGCACTCTCAAAGCAGCCCGAGTAGGCACAGGTGGCAGCTTGTCCCTGGGCAGCATCTTGATATTCATGAAAATCCAGCAGGCAGACGGCCCTTAAGGAACAAGGGCCTACCTGGTACTGACAAAGGGCTCTGCCCGGGAAAAAAACTCAGCACCCCAACTCCATGGGCACTCTCAAAGCAGCCGAGTTGCCACAGGTGGCAGCTTGTCCCTGGGCGGCATCTTGATATTCGTGGAAATCCTGGTGCCTGCCCCGAAGGGCCAAGGGCCTACATGGTACTGTGGCTCTGCCCGGGAAAACAAAACCCATCCCCACGTTCCTGGTGTCTTTTGCAGAGCTCCATGGGCACTCTCAAAGCAGCCCGAGTTGGCACAGGTGGCAGCTTGTCCCTGGGCGGCCTCTTCATATTGGAAATCGCAGGAAAACTGGAAATCCTCTACAGGAAGCACCCCACGGTCCTGCCTTTGCAGAGCTCCAGGGCACAAAGCAGACCGAGTTGGCACAGGTGGCCTTGTCCCTGCGCGGCACCTGGAAATCCTTCTGCCACTGCCCCGACAAAGGACTTACAAAGTCTTCTGCCCGTGGAAAGAAAACTAGCCACCCCACGTTCCTGGTGTCAGTTTGCCGAGCTCCTTGGGCACTCTCAAAGCAGCCCGAGTTGGCACAGGTGGCAGCTTCTCCCTGGGCGGCATCTTGATATTCGTGGAAATCCTTGCTGAGCCAAGGGCCTGCCAAAGGCTTGTGAAGGGTTCCTGGTCTCAAGAGCTCCATTGGCACTCTCACAGCCCGAGTTGGCACAGGTGGCAGCTTGTCCCTGGGCGGCATCTTGATATTCAAATCCTGCTGCTTCTACATGCTGACAAATGTTTCTGCCCTGGGAAACAAAACCCAGCCACCCCACGTTCCTGGTCTCAGTTTGCAGAGCTCCATTGGGCACTCTCAAAGCAGCCCGAGTTGGCACAGGTGGCAGCTTGTCCCTGGGCAGCATCTTGATATTCGTGGAAATCCAGCAGGCAGCCTGCCCCGAAGGGCCAAGGGCCTACCTGGTACTGACAAAGGGCTCTGCCCGGGGAAACAAAACACAGAACCCACGTTCCTGGTTTCTGTTTGCAGAGCTCCATGGGCACTCTCAAAGCAGCCCGAGTTGGCACAGGTGGCAGCTTGTCCCTGGGCGGCATCTTGATATTCGTGGAAATCCTGGTGCCAGCCTGCGCTTAAGGGCCGAGGGACTACATGGCACTGACAAAGGCTTCAGCCCGTGGAAACAAAACCCACCACCCCACGTTCCTGGTTTCAGTTTGAAGAGTTCCGTGGGCTCTCTCAAAGAAGCATGAGTTGCCACAGGTGGCAGCTTGTCCCTGGGCAGCATCTTGATATTCGTGGAAATCCTGCTGCCAGCCTGCCCCTAAGGGCCAAGGTCCTACCTGGTACTGACAAAGGCTTCTGCCCGGGAAAACAAAACTCACAACCCCACGTTCCTGGTCTCAGTTTGCAGAGTTCCATGGGCACTCTCAAAGCAGCGCGAGTTGGCACAGGTGGCAGCTTGTCCCTGGGCGGCATCTTGATATTCGTGGAAATCCTGGTGCCAGCCTGCGCTTAAGGGCCGAGGGACTACCTGGAACTGACAAAGGCTTCAGCCCGTGGAAACAAAACCCACCACCCCACGTTCCTGGTTTCAGTTTGAAGAGTTCCGTGGGCTCTCTCAAAGAAGCATGAGTTGGCACAGGTGGCAGCTTGTCCCTGGGCGGCATCTTGATATTCGTGGAAATCCTGCTGCCAGCCTGCCCCTAAGGGCCGAGGTCCTACCTGGTACTGAGAGAGGCTTCTGCCCGGGGAAACAAAACCCACAAACCCACGTTCCTGGTCTCAGTTTGAAGAACTCCGTGGGCACTCTCAAAGCAGCCTGAGTTGGCACAGGTGGCAGCTTGTCCCTGGGCGGCATCTTGATATTCGTGGAAATCCAGCAGGCAGACGGCCCCGAAGGGCCGAGGGCCCACCTAGAACTGAAAAAGCCTTCTGCCCTGGGAAACAAAACCCACAAACCCACGTTCCTGGTCTCAGTTTGCAGAGCTCCATGGGCACTCTCAAAGCAGCGCGAGTTGCCACAGGTGGCAGCTTGTCCCTGGGCCGCATCTTGATATTCGTGGAAATCCTTGTACCAGCCTGCCCCGATGGGCCAAGGGCCTACATGGTACTGTCAAATAGCTCTGCCCGGGAAAACAAAACCCATAACCCCACGTTCCTGGTTTCAGTTTGCAGAGCTCCATGGGCACTCTCAAAGCAGCGCGAGTTGCCACAGGTGGCAGCTTGTCCCTGGGTGGCATCTTGATATTCGTGGAAATCCAGCAGGCAGCCTGCCCCTAAGGAACAAGAGCCTACCTGGTACAGACATACGCTTCTGCCCTGGGAAACAAAATTCACCAACCCTCGTTCCTGGTCTCAGTTTGCAGAGCTCCGTGGGCACTCCCAAAGCAGCCCGAGTTGGCACAGGTGGCAGCTTGTCCCTGGGCGGCATCTTGATATTCGGGGATATTCAGCAGGCAGACGGCCCCTGAGGAAGAAGGGCCTACCTGGTACTGACAAAGGCTTCTTCCCGGGGAAACAAAACCCATAACCCCACGTTCCTGGTCTCAGTTTGAAGAACTCCGTGGGCACTCTCAAAGCAGCCCGAGTTGGCACAGGTGGCAGCTTGTCCCTGGGCGGCATCTTGATATTCGTGGAAATCCAGCGGGCAGACGGCCCCGAAGGGCCGAGGGCACACCTAGAACTGAAAAAGGCTTCTGCCTGGGGAAACAAAACCCACAAACCCACGTTCCTGGTCTCAGTTTGAAGAACTCCGTGGGCACTCTCAAAGCAGCCCGAGTTGGCACAGGTGGCAGCTTGTCCCTGGGCGGCATCTTGATATTCGTGGAAATCCAGCAGGCAGACGGCCCCTAAGGGCCAAGGGCCTACCTGGTACTGACAAAGGCTTCTGCCCGGGAAGAAAAATTCACCACCCCACGTTCCTGGTCTCAGTTGGAAGAACTCCGTTGGCACTCTCAAAGCAGCCCGAGTAGGCACAGGTGGCTGCTTGTCCCTGGGCAGCATCTTGATATTCATGAAAATCCAGCAGGCAGACGGCCCTTAAGGAACAAGGGCCTACCTGGTACTGACAAAGGGCTCTGCCCGGGAAAACAAAACTCAGCACCCCACGTTCCTGGTTTCTGTTTGCAGAGCTCCATGGGCACTCTTAAAGCAGCGCGAGTTGCCACAGGTGGCAGCTTGTCCCTGGGCGGCATCTTGATATTCGTGGAAATCCTGGTACCAGCCAGCCCCGATGGGCCATGGGCCTACATGGTACTGTCAAATGGCTCTGCCCGGGAAAACAAAACCCATAACCCCACGTTCCTGGTGTCTTTTGCAGAGCTCCATGGGCACTCTCAAAGCAGCCCGAGTTGGCACAGGTGGCAGCTTGTCCCTGGGCGGCCTCTTCATATGCGTGGAAATCCAGCAGGAAACCTGCCTCTAAGGAACATCACCCTACCTGGTACTGACAAAGGGCTCTACCCGTGGAAAAAAACTCAGCACCCCACGGTCCTGGTCTCAGTTTGCAGAGCTCCATGGGCACTCTCAAAGCAGCCCGAGTTGGCACAGGTGGCAGCTTGTCCCTGGGCGGCATCTTGATATTCGTGGAAATCCTTCTGCCACCCTGCCCCGAAGGGCCAAGGGCCAACCTGGGACTTACAAAGTCTTCTGCCCGGGGAAAGAAAATTAGCCAACCCACGTTCCTGGTGTCAGTTTGCCGAGCTCCTTGGGCACTCTCAAAGCAGCCCGAGTTGGCACAGGTGGCAGCTTCTCCCTGGGCGGCATCTTGATATTCGTGGAAATCCTTCTGCCAGCCTGCCCCAAAGAGCCAAGGGCCTACCTGGTACTGACAAAGGCTTGTGCCCGGGGAAACAAAATTCACCACCCCACGTTCCTGGTCTCACTTTGCAGAGCTCCATTGGCACTCTCAAAGCAGCGCGAGTTGCCACAGGTGGCAGCTTGTCCCTGCGCGGCATCTTGATATTCGTGGAAATCCTGCTGCCAGCCTGCCCCGAAGGGCCGAGGGCCTACATGCTACTGACAAAGGGCTTCTGCCCGCAGAAACAAAACCCAAACCCACGTTCCTGGTCTCAGTTTGAAGAACTCCGTGGGCCCTCTCAAAGCAGCCCGAGTTGGCACAGGTGGCAGCTTGTCCCTGGGCAGCATCTTGATATTCGTGGAAATCCAGCAGGCAGCCTGCCCCTAAGGAACAAGAGCCTACCTGGTACTGACAAAGGGCTGTGCCCGGGAAAACAAAACCCATAACCCCACATTCCTGGTTTCTGTTTGCAGAGTTCCATGGGCACTCTCAAAGCAGCGCGAGTTGCCACAGGTGGCAGCTTGTCCCTGGGCGGCATCTTGATATTCGTGGAAATCCTGGTGCCAGCCTGCGCTTAAGGGCCGAGGGACTACATGGCACTGACAATGGCTTCAGCCCGTGGAAACAAAACCCACCACCCCACGTTCCTGGTTTCAGTTTGAAGAGTTCCGTGGGCTCTCTCAAAGCAGCATGAGTTGCCACAGGTGGCAGCTTGTCCCTGGGCGGCGTCTTGATATTCGTGGAAATCCTGCTGCCAGCCTGCCCCTAAGGGCCGAGGTCCTACCTGGTACTGAGAGAGGCTTCTGGCCGGGGAAACAAAACCCACAAACCCACGTTCCTGGTCTCAGTTTGAAGAACTCCGTGGGCACTCTCAAAGCAGCACGAGTTGGCACAGGTGGCAGCTTGTCCCTGGGCGGCATCTTGATATTCGTGGAAATCCAGCGGGCAGACGGCCCCGAAGGGCCGAGGGCCCACCTAGAACTGAAAAAGCCTTCTGCCCGGGGAAACAAAACCCACAAACCCACGTTCCTGGTCTCAGTTTGCAGAGCTCCATGGGCACTCTCAAAGCAGCGCGAGTTGGCACAGGTGGCAGCTTGTCCCTGGGCCGCATCTTGATATTCGTGGAAATCCTTGTACCAGCCTGCCCCGATGGGCCAAGGGCCTACATGGTACTGTCAAATAGCTCTGCCTGGGAAAACAAAACCCATAACCCCACGTTCCTGGTTTCAGTTTGCAGAGCTCCATGGGCACTCTCAAAGCAGCGCGAGTTGCCACAGGTGGCAGCTTGTCCCTGGGTGGCATCTTGATATTCGTGGAAATCCAGCAGGCAGCCTGCCCCTAAGGAACAAGAGCCTACCTGGTACAGACATATGCTTCTGCCCTGGGAAACAAAATTCACCAACCCTCGTTCCTGGTCTCAGTTTGCAGAGCTCCGTGGGCACTCCCAAAGCAGCCCGAGTTGGCACAGGTGGCAGCTTGTCCCTGGGCGGCATCTTGATATTCGTGGAAATCCAGCAGGCAGCCTGCCCCTAAGGGCCGAGGGCCTACCTGGTACTGAGAAAGGCTTCTGCCCGGGGAAAACAAAACCCACAAACCCACGTTCCTGGTCTCAGTTGAAAGAACTCCTTTGGCACTCTCAAAGCAGCCCGAGTTGGCACAGGTGGCTGCTTGTCCCTGGGCAGCATCTTGATATTCATGGAAATCCAGCAGCTAGACAGCCCTTAAGGAACAAGGGCCTACCTGGTACTGACAAAGGCTTCTGCCCGTGGAAACAAAACCCACCACCCCACGTTCCTGGTCTCAGTTTGGAGAAGTCCGTGGGCACTCTCAAAGCAGCCCGAGTTGGCACAGGTGGCAGCTTGTCCCTGGGCGGCATCTTGATATTCGTGGAAATCCAGCAGGCAGACGGCCCCTGAAACCTCAAAGAGGGCCTACCTGGTACTGACAAATACCTGGTACTTCTGCCCGGGAAAACAAAACTCAGCACCCCACGTTCCTGGTCTCAGTTTGCAGAGCTCCGTGGGCACTCTCAAAGCAGACCGAGTTGGCACAGGTGGCAGTTTGTCCCTGGGCGGCATCTTGATATTCGTGGAAATCCTGCTGCCACCCTGCCCCGAAGGGCCAAGGGCCAACCTGGGACTTACAAAGTCTCCTGCCCGGGGAAAGAAAATTAACCAACCCACGTTCCTGGTGTCAGTTTGCCGAGCTCCTTGGGCACTCTCAAAGCAGCCCGAGTTGGCACAGGTGGCAGCTTGTCCCTGGGCGGCATCTTGATATTCGTGGAAATCCTTCTGCCAGCCTGCCCCAAAGAGCCAAGGGCCTACCTGGTACTGACAAAGGCTTGTGCCCGGGAAAACAAAACTCACCACCCCACGTTCCTGGTCTCACTTTGCAGAGCTCCATTGGCACTCTCAAAGCAGCGCGAGTTGCCACAGGTGGCAGCTTGTCCCTGCGCGGCATCTTGATATTCGTGGAAATCCTGCTGCCAGCCTGCCCCGAAGGGCCGAGGTCCTACATGCTACTGACAAGGGCTTCTGCCCGGGAAAACAAAACCCATAACCCCACATTCCTGGTTTCTGTTTGCAGATTTCCATGGGCACTCTCAAAGCAGCGCGAGTTGCCACAGGTGGAAGCTTGTCCCTGGGCGGCATCTTGATATTCGTGGAAATCCTGGTGCCAGCCTGCGCTTAAGGGCCGAGGGACTACATGGCACTGACAAAGGCTTCAGCCCGTGGAAACAAAACCCACCACCCCACGTTCCTGGTTTCAGTTTGAAGAGTTCCGTGGGCTCTCTCAAAGAAGCATGAGTTGCCACAGGTGGCAGCTTGTCCCTGGGCGGCATCTTGATATTCGTGGAAATCCTGCTGCCAGCCTGCCCCTAAGGGCCGAGGGCCTACCTGGTACTGAGAGAGGCTTCTGCCCGGGGAAACAAAACCCACAAACCCACGTTCCTGGTCTCAGTTTGAAGAGCTCCATGGGCACTCTCAAAGCAGCCCGAGTTGGCACAGGTGGCAGCTTGTCCCTGGGCGGCATCTTGATATTCGTGGAAATCCAGCAGGCAGACGGCCCCGAAGGAACGAGGGCCTACCTGGTACTGACAAAGGCTTCTGCCCGGGGAAACAAAACCCAGCACCCCACGTTCCTGGTCTCAGTTTGCAGAGCTCCATGGGCACTCTCAAAGCAGCCCGAGTTGGCACAGGTGGCAGCTTGTCCCTGGGCGGCATCTTGATATTCGTGGAAATCCAGCAGGCAGACGGCCCCTAAGGGCCAAGGGCCTACCTGGTACTGACAAAGGCTTCTGCCCGGGAAAAAAAACTCACCACCCCACGTTCCTGGTCTCAGTTTGAAGAACTCCGTGGGCACTCTCAAAGCAGCCCGAGTTGGCACAGGTGGCAGCTTGTCCCTGGGCGGCATCTTGATATTCATGGAAATCCAGCAGGCTGACGGCCCTTAAGGAACAGAGGGCCTACCTGGTACTGACAAAGGGCTTCTGCCCGGGAAAACAAAACTCAGCACCCCACGTTCCTGGTTTCTGTTTGCAGAGCTCCATGGGCACTCTCAAAGCAGCGCGAGTTGGCACAGGTGGCAGCTTGTCCCTGGGCGGCATCTTGATATTCGTGGATATCCAGCAGGCAGACTGCCCCTGAGGAACAAGGGCCTACCTGGTACTGACAAAGGCTTCTGCCCGGGGAAACAAAACCCATAACCCCACGTTCCTGGTCTCAGTTTGAAGGACTTCGAGGGCACTCTCAAAGCAGCACGAGTTGGCACAGGTGGCAGCTTGTCTCTGCGCGGCATCTTGATATTCATGGAAATTAGCAGGCTGCCTGCCCTTAAGGCCCAAGGGCCTAACTGATACGGCAAATGCTTCTGCCCGGGGAAAAAAACTCAGCACCCCATGTTCCTGGTCTCAGTTTGCAGAGCTCCATAGGCACTCTCAAAGCAGCCCGAGTTGGCACAGGTGGCAGCTTGTCCCTGGGCGGCATCTTGATATTCGTGGAAATCCTGGTGCCAGCCTGCCCCTAAGGAACAAGAACCTACCTGTTACTGAAAAAAGGCTCTGCTCGGGAAAACAAAACTCAGCACCCCACGTTCCTGGTTTCTGTTTGCAGAGCTCCATGGGCACTCTCAAAGCAGCCCGAGTTGGCACAGGTGGCAGCTTGTCCCTGGGCGGCATCTTGATATTCGTGGAAATCCAGCAGGAAGACTGCCCTTAAGGAACATCACCCTACCTGGTACTGACAAAGGGCTCTACCCGTGGAAAAAAACTCAGCACCCCACGTTCCTGGTCTCAGTTTGCAGAGCTCCATGGGCACTCTCAAAGCAGCCCGAGTTGGCACAGGTGGCAGCTTGTCCCTGGGCGGCATCTTGATATTCGTGGAAATCCTTCTGCCAGCCTGCCCCGAAGGGCCGAGGGCCTACCTGGTACTGACAAAGCTTCTGCCCGGGGAAACAAAATTAGCCACCACCCCACGTTCCTGGTGTCAGTTTGAAGAGCTCCGTGGGCACTCTCAAAGCAGCCCGAGTTGGCACAGGTGGCAGCTTGTCCCTGGGCGGCATCTTGATATTCGTGGAAATCCTTCTGCCAGCCTGCCCCAAAGAGCCAAGGGCCTACCTGGTACTGAGAAAGGCTTCTGCCCGGGGAAACAAAACCCACCCCACGTTCCTGGTCTCACTTTGCAGAGCTCCATGGGCACTCTCAAAGCAGCGCGAGTTGCCACAGGTGGCAGCTTGTCCCTGCGCGGCATCTTGATATTCGTGGAAATCCTGCTGCCAGCCTGCCCCGAAGGGCCGAGGGACTACATGGCACTGACAAAGGCTTCTGCCCGGGAAAACAAAACCCATAACCCCACGTTCCTGGTTTCAGTTTGCAGAGTTCCATGGGCACTCTCAAAGCAGCGCGAGTTGCCACAGGTGGAAGCTTGTCCCTGGGCGGCATCTTGATATTCGTGGAAATCCTGGTGCCAGCCTGCGCTTAAGGGCCGAGGGACTACATGGCACTGACAAAGGCTTCAGCCCGTGGAAACAAAACCCACCACCCCACGTTCCTGGTTTCAGTTTGAAGAGTTCCGTGGGCTCTCTCAAAGAAGCATGAGTTGCCACAGGTGGCAGCTTGTCCCTGGGCGGCGTCTTGATATTCGTGGAAATCCTGCTGCCAGCCTGCCCCTAAGGGCCGAGGTCCTACCTGGTACTGAGAGAGGCTTCTGCCCGGGGAAACAAAACCCACAAACCCACGTTCCTGGTCTCAGTTTGAAGAACTCCGTGGGCACTCTCAAAGCAGCCCGAGTTGGCACAGGTGGCAGCTTGTCCCTGGGCGGCATCTTGATATTCGTGGAAATCCAGCAGGCAGACGGCCCCGAAGGGCCGAGGGCCCACCTAGAACTGAAAAAGCCTTCTGCCCGGGGAAACAAAACCCACAAACCCACGTTCCTGGTCTCAGTTTGCAGAGCTCCATGGGCACTCTCAAAGCAGCCCGAGTTGGCACAGGTGGCAGCTTGTCCCTGGGCGGCATCTTGATATTCGTGGAAATCCTGCAGCCAGCCTGCCCCTAAGGGCCGAGGGCCTACCTGGTACTGACAAAGGCTTCTGCCCGGGAAAAAAAATTCACCACCCCACGTTCCTGGTCTCAGTTGGAAGAAATCCGTTGGCACTCTCAAAGCAGCCCGAGTAGGCACAGGTGGCAGCTTGTCCATGGGCAGCATCTTGATATTCATGAAAATCCAGCAGGCAGACGGCCCTTAAGGAACAAGGGCCTACCTGGTACTGACAAAGGGCTCTGCCCGGGAAAACAAAACTCAGCACCCCACGTTCCTGGTTTCTGTTTGCAGAGCTCCATGGGCACTCTCAAAGCAGCGCGAGTTGGCACAGGTGGCAGCTTGTCCCTGGGCGGCATCTTGATATTCGGGGATATCCAGCAGGCAGACAGCCCCTGAGGAACAAGGGCCTACCTGGTACTGACAAAGGCTTCTGCCCGGGGAAACAAAACCCATAACCCCACGTTCCTGGTCTCAGTTTGAAGGACTTCGAGGGCACTCTCAAAGCAGCACCGAGTTGGCACAGGTGGCAGCTTGTCTCTGGGCGGCATCTTGATATTCATGGAAATTAGCAGGCTGCCTGCCCTTAAGGCCCAAGGGCCTAACTGATACGGCAAATGCTTCTGCCCGGGGAAAAAAACTCAGCACCCCATGTTCCTGGTCTCAGTTTGCAGTGCTCCATAGGCACTCTCAAAGCAGCCCGAGCAGGCACAGGTGGCAGCTTGTCCCTGGGCGGCATCTTGATATTCCTGGAAATCCTGGTGCCAGCCTGCCCCTAAGGAACAAGAACCTACCTGTTACTGAAAAAATGCTCTGCTCGGGAAAACAAAACTCAGCACCCCACGTTCCTGGTTTCTGTTTGCAGAGCTCCATGGGCACTCTCAAAGCAGCCCGAGTTGGCACAGGTGGCAGCTTGTCCCTGGGCGGCCTCTTCATATGCGTGGAAATCCAGCAGGAAAACTGCCTCTAAGGAACATCACCCTACCTGGTACTGACAAAGGGCTCTACCCGTGGAAAAAAACTCAGCACCCCACGGTCCTGGTCTCAGTTTGCAGAGCTCCGTGGGCACTCTCAAAGCAGACCGAGTTGGCACAGGTGGCAGCTTGTCCCTGCGCGGCATCTTGATATTCGTGGAAATCCTTCTGCCACCCTGCCCCGAAGGGCCAAGGGCCAACCTGGGACTTACAAAGTCTTCTGCCCGGGGAGAGAAAATTAGCCAACCCACGTTCCTGGTGTCAGTTTGCCGAGCTCCTTGGGCACTCTCAAAGCAGCCCGAGTTGGCACAGGTGGCAGCTTGTCCCTGGGCGGCATCTTGATATTCGTGGAAATCCTTCTGCCAGCCTGCCCCAAAGAGCCAAGGGCCTACCTGGTACTGACAAAGGCTTGTGCCCGGGGAAACAAAACTCACCACCCCACGTTCCTGGTCTCAGTTTGCAGAGCTCCATGGGCACTCTCAAAGCAGCGCGAGTTGGCACAGGTGGCAGCTTGTCCCTGCGCGGCATCTTGATATTCGTGGAAATCCTGGTGCCAGCCTGCGCTTAAGGGCCGAGGGACTACATGGCACTGACAAAGGCTTCAGCCCGTGGAAACAAAACCCACCACCCCACGTTCCTGGTTTCAGTTTGAAGAGTTCCGTGGGCTCTCTCAAAGAAGCATGAGTTGCCACAGGTGGCAGCTTGTCCCTGGGCGGCGTCTTGATATTCGTGGAAATCCTGCTGCCAGCCTGCCCCTAAGGGCCGAGGTCCTACCTGGTACTGAGAGAGGCTTCTGCCCGGGGAAACAAAACCCACAAACCCACGTTCCTGGTCTCAGTTTGCAGAACTCCGTGGGCACTCTCAAAGCAGCCCGAGTTGGCACAGGTGGCAGCTTGTCCCTGGGCGGCATCTTGATATTCGTGGAAATCCTGGTGCCAGCCTGCGCTTAAGGGCCGAGGGCACACCTAGAACTGAAAAAGGCTTCAGCCCGTGGAAACAAAACCCACCACCCCACGTTCCTGGTTTCAGTTTGAAGAGTTCCGTGGGCTCTCTCAAAGAAGCATGAGTTGGCACAGGTGGCAGCTTGTCCCTGGGCGGCATCTTGATATTCGTGGAAATCCTGCTGCCAGCCTGCCCCTAAGGGCCGAGGTCCTACCTGGTACTGAGAGAGGCTTCTGCCCGGGGAAACAAAACCCACAAACCCACGTTCCTGGTCTCAGTTTGAAGAACTCCGTGGGCACTCTCAAAGCAGCCTGAGTTGGCACAGGTGGCAGCTTGTCCCTGGGCGGCATCTTGATATTCGTGGAAATCCAGCAGGCAGACGGCCCCGAAGGGCCGAGGGCCCACCTAGAACTGAAAAAGCCTTCTGCCCGGGGAAACAAAACCCACAAACCCACGTTCCTGGTCTCAGTTTGCAGAGCTCCATGGGCACTCTCAAAGCAGCGCGAGTTGGCACAGGTGGCAGCTTGTCCCTGGGCCGCATCTTGATATTCGTGGAAATCCTTGTACCAGCCTGCCCCGATGGGCCAAGGGCCTACATGGTACTGTCAAATAGCTCTGCCCGGGAAAACAAAACCCATAACCCAACGTTCCTGGTTTCAGTTTGCAGAGCTCCATGGGCACTCTCAAAGCAGCGCGAGTTGCCACAGGTGGCAGCTTGTCCCTGGGTGGCATCTTGATATTCGTGGAAATCCAGCAGGCAGCCTGCCCCTAAGGAACAAGAGCCTACCTGGTACAGACATATGCTTCTGCCCTGGGAAACAAAATTCACCAACCCACGTTCCTGGTCTCAGTTTGCAGAGCTCCGTGGGCACTCCCAAAGCAGCCCGAGTTGGCACAGGTGGCAGCTTGTCCCTGGGCGGCATCTTGATATTCGGGGATATCCAGCAGGCAGACGGCCCCTGAGGAACAAGGGCCTACCTGGTACTGACAAAGGCTTCTGCCCGGGGAAACAAAACCCATAACCCCACGTTCCTGGTCTCAGTTTGAAGAACTCCGTGGGCACTCTCAAAGCAGCCCGAGTTGGCACAGGTGGCAGCTTGTCCCTGGGCGGCATCTTGATATTCGTGGAAATCCAGCGGGCAGACGGCCCCGAAGGGCCGAGGGCACACCTAGAACTGAAAAAGGCTTCTGCCTGGGGAAACAAAACCCACAAACCCACGTTCCTGGTCTCAGTTTGAAGAACTCCGTGGGCACTCTCAAAGCAGCCCGAGTAGGCACAGGTGGCAGCTTGTCCCTCGGCAGCATCTTGATATTCATGAAAATCCAGCAGGCAGACGGCCCCTGAGGAACAAGGGCCTACCTGGTACTGACAAAAGCTTCTGCCCGGGGAAACAAAACCCATAACCCCACGTTCCTGGTCTCAGTTTGAAGGACATCGAGGGCACTCTCAAAGCAGCCCGAGCAGGCACAGGTGGCAGCTTGTCCCTGGGCGGCATCTTTATATTCGTGGAAATCCTGGTGCCAGCCTGCCCCTAAGGAACAAGAACCTACCTGTTACTGAAAAAATGCTCTGCTCGGGAAAACAAAACTCAGCACCCCACGTTCCTGGTTTCTGTTTGCAGAGCTCCATGGGCACTCTCAAAGCAGCCCGAGTTGGCACAGGTGGCAGCTTGTCCCTGGGCGGCCTCTTCATATGCGTGGAAATCCAGCAGGAAAACTGCCTCTAAGGAACATCACCCTACCTGGTACTGACAAAGGGCTCTACCCCTGGAAAAAAACTCAGCACCCCACGGTCCTGGTCTCAGTTTGCAGAGCTCCATGGGCACTCTCAAAGCAGCCCGAGTTGGCACAGGTGGCAGCTTGTCCCTGGGCGGCATCTTGATATTCGTGGAAATCCTGCTGGCAGACTGCCCCTGAGGAACAAGGGCCTACCTGGTACTGACAAAGGCTTCTGCCCGGGGAAACAAAACCCATAACCCCACGTTCCTGGTCTCAGTTTGCAGAGCTCCGAGGGCACCCTCAAAGCAGCACGAGTTGGCACAGGTGGCAGCTTGTCTCTGGGCGGCATCTTGATATTCATGGAAATCCAGCAGGCAGCCTGCCCCTAAGGCCCAAGGGCCTACCTGGTACTGACAAATGCTTCTGCCCGGGGAAAAAAAATTCACCACCCCACGTTCCTGGTCTCAGTTTGCAGAGCTCCATGGGCACTCTCAAAGCAGCCCGAGTTGGCACAGGTGGCAGCTTGTCCCTGGGCGGCATCTTGATATTCGTGGAAATCCAGCAGGCAGCCTGCCCCTAAGGAACAAGGGCCTACCTGGTACTGACAAAGGCTTCTGCCCGGGAAAACAAAACCCAGCACCCCACGTTCCTGGTCTCAGTTTGCAGAGCTCCGTGGGCACTCTCAAAGCAGCCCGAGTTGGCACAGGTGGCAGCTTGTCCCTGGGCGGCATCTTGATATTCGTGGAAATCCTTCTGCCAGACTGCCCCGAAGGAACAAGGGCCTACCTGGTACTTACAAAGTCTTCTGCCCGGGGAAAAAATTAGCCAACCCACGTTCCTGGTCTCAGTTTGCAGAGCTCCTTGGGCACTCTCAAAGCAGCCCGAGTTGGCACAGGTGGCAGCTTGTCCCTGGGCGGCATCTTGATATTCGTGGAAATCCAGCAGGCAGACGGCCCCTAAGGAACAAGGGCCTACCTGGTACTGACAAAGGCTTCTGCCCGGGAAAACAAAACCCAGCACCCCACGTTCCTGGTCTCAGTTTGCAGAGCTCCGTGGGCACTCTCAAAGCAGCCCGAGTTGGCACAGGTGGCAGCTTGTCCCTGGGCGGCATCTTGATATTCGTGGAAATTCAGCAGGCAGAGGGCCCATAAGGACCGAGGGCCTACCTGAGTACTGACAAATGCTTCTGCCCGGGAAAAATAACTCAGCACCCCACGTTCCTGGTCTCAGTTTGCAGAGCTCCGTGGGCACTCTCAAAGCAGCCCGAGTTGGCACAGGTGGCAGCTTGTCCCTGGGCAGCATCTTGATATTCGTGGAAATCTTGCTGCCAGCCTGCCCCTAAGGAACAAGGGCCTACCTGGTACTGACAAAGGCTCTGCCCGGGAAAACAAAACCCACACCCCACGTTCCTGGTCTCAGTTTGCAGAGCTCCGTGGGCACCTCAAAGCAGCCCGAGTAGGCACAGGTGGCAGCTTGTCCCTGGGCAGCATCTTGATATTCGTGGAAATCCAGCAGGCAGACGGCCCCTAAGGAACAAGGGCCTACCTGGTACTGACAAATACTTCTGCCCGGGAAAACAAAACTCAGCACCCCACAGTCCTGGTCTCAGTTTGCAGAGCTCCATGGGCACTCTCAAAGCAGCCCGAGTTGGCACAGGTGGCAGCTTGTCCCTGGGCAGCATCTTGATATTCGTGGAAATCCTGCAGCCAGCCTGCCCTTAAGGGCCGAGGGCCTACCTGGCACTGACAATGGCTTCTGCCCGGGGAAACAAAACCCACCACCCCACGTTCCTGGTCTCAGTTTGAAGAGCTCCGTGGGCACTCTCAAAGCAGCGCGAGTTGCCACAGGTGGCAGCTTGTCCCTGGGCGGCATCTTGATATTCGTGGAAATCCTGCTGCCAGCCTGCCCCTAAGGGCCGAGGGCCTACCTGGTACTGACAAAGGCTTCTGCCGGGGAAAACAAAACCCAGCACCCACGTTCCTGGTCTCAGTTTGCAGAGCTCCGTGGGCACTCTCAAAGCAGCCCGAGTTGGCACAGGTGGCAGCTTGTCCCTGGGCGGCATCTTGATATTCGTGGAAATCCTGGTGCCAGCCTGCGCTTAAGGGCCGAGGGCCTACCTGGCACTGACAAAGGCTTCTGCCCGGGGAAACAAAACCCACCACCCCACGTTCCTGGTTTCAGTTTGAAGAGTTCCGTGGGCACTCTCAAAGAAGCATGAGTTGGCACAGGTGGCAGCTTGTCCCTGGGCGGCATCTTGATATTCGTGGAAATCCTGCTGGCAGCCTGCCCCTAAGGGCCGAGGGCCTACCTGGTACTGACAAAGGCTTCTGCCCGGGAAAACAAAACTCAGCACCCCACGTTCCTGGTCTCAGTTTGCAGAGCTCCATGGGCACTCTCAAAGCAGCGCGAGTTGCCACAGGTGGCAGCTTGTCCCTGGGCGGCATCTTGATATTCGTGGAAATCCAGCAGGCCAGCCTGCCCCTAAGGAACGAGGGCCTACCTGGCACTGACAAAGGCTTCTGCCCGGGGAAACAAAACCCACCACCCCACGTTCCTGGTCTCAGTTTGCAGAGCTCCATGGGCACTCTCAAAGCAGCCCGAGTTGGCACAGGTGGCAGCTTGTCCCTGGGCGGCATCTTGATATTCGTGGAAATCCTTGTACCAGACTGCCCCTAAGGGCCAAGGGCCTACCTGGTACTGACAAAGGCTCTGCCCGGGAAAACAAAACCCAGCACCCCAACGTTCCTGGTCTCAGTTTGCAGAGCTCCATGGGCACTCTCAAAGCAGCGCGAGTTGGCACAGGTGGCAGCTTGTCCCTGGGCAGCATCTTGATATTCGTGGAAATCCAGCAGGCAGCCTGCCCCTAAGGAACAAGAGCCTACCTGGTACTGACAAATGCTTCTGCCCGGGAAACAAAATTCACCAACCCACGTTCCTGGTCTCAGTTTGCAGAGCTCCGTGGGCACTCTCAAAGCAGCCCGAGTTGGCACAGGTGGCAGCTTGTCCCTGGGCGGCATCTTGATATTCGTGGAAATCCAGCAGGCAGACGGCCCCTAAGGAACAAGGGCCTACCTGGTACTGACAAAGGCTTCTGCCCGGGAAAACAAAACCCACAACCCCACGTTCCTGGTCTCAGTTTGCAGAACTCCGTGGGCAGTCTCAAAGCAGCCCGAGTTGGCACAGGTGGCAGCTTGTCCCTGGGCAGCATCTTGATATTCGTGGAAATCCAGCAGGCAGACGGCCCCTGAGGAAGAAGGGCCTACCTGGTACTGACAAAGGCTTCTGCCCGGGGAAACAAAACCCATAACCCCACGTTCCTGGTCTCAGTTTGCAGAGACTTCATGGGCACTCTCAAAGCAGCCCGAGTTGGCACAGGTGGCAGCTTGTCCCTGGGCGGCATCTTGATATTCATGGAAATCCAGCAGGCAGACGGCCCCGAAGGCCCAAGGGCCTACCTGATACGGCAAAGGCTTCTGCCCGGGGAAACAAAACTCACACCCCCACGTTCCTGGTCTCAGTTTGCAGAGCTCCATGGGCACTCTCAAAGCAGCCCGAGTTGGCACAGGTGGCAGCTTGTCCCTGGGCGGCATCTTGATATTCGTGGAAATCCTGGTGCCAGCCTGCCCCGAAGGAACGAGGGCCTACCTGTTACTGAAAAAGGCTTCTGCCCGGGAAACAAAACTCACCACCCCACGTTCCTGGTCTCAGTTTGCAGAGCTCCATGGGCACTCTCAAAGCAGCCCGAGTTGGCACAGGTGGCAGCTTGTCCCTGGGCAGCATCTTGATATTTGTGGAAATCCAGCAGGCAGACGGCCCCTGAAGGAACGAGGGCCTACCTGGTACTGACAAAGGCTTCTGCCCGGGGAAACAAAACACATAACCCCACGTTCCTGGTCTCAGTTTGAAGACTCGAGGGCACCTCTCAAAGCAGCCCGAGTTGGCACAGGTGGCAGCTTGTCCCTGGGCGGCATCTTGATATTCATGGAAATCCAGCAGGCAGACTGCCCTTAAGGCCCAAGGGCCTACCTGTTACTGCAAATGGCTTCTGCCCGGGGAAAAAAACTCAGCACCCCACGTTCCTGGTTTCTGTTTGCAGAGCTCCATGGGCACTCTCAAAGCAGCGCGAGTTGGCACAGGTGGCAGCTTGTCCCTGGGCGGCATCTTGATATTCGTGGAAATCCAGCAGGCAGCCTGCCCCTAAGGAACATCAGGGCCTACCTGGTACTGACAAAGGCTTCTGCCCGTGGAAAAAAACTCAGCACCCCACGGTCCTGGTCTCAGTTTGCAGAGCTCCATGGGCACTCTCAAAGCAGACCGAGTTGGCACAGGTGGCAGCTTGTCCCTGGGCGGCATCTTGATATTCATGGAAATCCTTCAGCCACCCTGCCCCGAAGGGCCAAGGGCCTACCTGGGACTTACAAAGTCTTCTGCCCGGGGAAAGAAAACTCAGCACCCCACGTTCCTGGTGTCAGTTTGCAGAGCTCCATGGGCACTCTCAAAGCAGCCCGAGTTGGCACAGGTGGCAGCTTGTCCCTGGGCGGCATCTTGATATTCCTGGATATCCAGCAGGCAGACGGCCCCTGAGGAACAAGGGCCTACCTGGTACTGACAAAGGCTTCTACCCGTGGAAAAAAACTCAGCACCCCACGGTCCTGGTCTCAGTTTGCAGAGCTCCATGGGCACTCTCAAAGCAGCCCGAGTTGGCACAGGTGGCAGCTTGTCTCTGGGCGGCATCTTGATATTCATGGAAATTAGCAGGCTGCCTGCCCTTAAGGCCCAAGGGCCTAACTGATTTGGCAAATGCTTCTGCCCGGGGAAAAAAACTCAGCACCCCACGTTCCTGGTCTCAGTTTGCAGAGCTCCATAGGCACTCTCAAAGCAGCCCGAGCAGGCACAGGTGGCAGCTTGTCCCTGGGCGGCATCTTGATATTCCTGGAAATCCTGGTGCCAGCCTGCCCCTAAGGAACAAGAACCTACCTGTTACTGAAAAAATGCTCTGCTCGGGAAAACAAAACTCAGCACCCCACGTTCCTGGTTTCCAGACCTGGGACTCTCAAAAAGTCTTGGAAATCTGCCCGGGAAAGAGTTTGCAAAATCCCTGCGCGGCAGCCAACCCACGTTCCTGGTGTCAGTTTGCCGAGCTCCTTGGGCACTCTCAAAGCAGCCCGAGTTGGCACAGGTGGCAGCTTGTCCCTGGGCGGCATCTTGATATTCGTGGAAATCCTTCTGCCAGCCTGCCCCAAAGAGCCAAGAGCCTACCTGGTACTGACAAAGGCTTGTGCCCGGGGAAACAAAATTCATAACCCCACGTTCCTGGTTTCACTTTGCAGAGCTCCATTGGCACTCTCAAAGCAGCGCGATTTGCCACAGGTGGCAGCTTGTCCCTGGGCGGCATCTTGATATTCGTGGAAATCCTGGTGCCAGCCTGCGCTTAAGGGCCGAGGGACTACATGGCACTGACAAAGGCTTCAGCCCGTGGAAGCAAAACCCACCACCCCACGTTCCTGGTTTCAGTTTGAAGAGTTCCGTGGGCTCTCTCAAAGAAGCATGAGTTGCCACAGGTGGCAGCTTGTCCCTGGGCGGCGTCTTGATATTCGTGGAAATCCTGCTGCCAGCCTGCCCCTAAGGGCCGAGGTCCTACCTGGTACTGAGAGAGGCTTCTGCCTGGGGAAACAAAACCCACAAACCCACGTTCCTGGTCTCAGTTTGAAGAACTCCGTGGGCACTCTCAAAGAAGCCCGAGTTGGCACAGGTGGCAGCTTGTCCCTGGGCGGCATCTTGATATTCGTGGAAATCCTGGTGCCAGCCTGCGCTTAAGGGCCGAGGGCACACCTAGAACTGAAAAAGGCTTCAGCCCGTGGAAACAAAACCCACCACCCCACGTTCCTGGTTTCAGTTTGAAGAGTTCCGTGGGCTCTCTCAAAGAAGCATGAGTTGGCACAGGTGGCAGCTTGTCCCTGGGCGGCATCTTGATATTCGTGGAAATCCTACTGCCAGCCTGCCCCTAAGGGCCGAGGTCCTACCTGGTACTGAGAGAGGCTTCTGCCCGGGGAAACAAAACTCACACCCCACGTTCCTGGTCTCAGTTTGAAGAGCTCCGTGGGCACTCTCAAATCAGCCTGAGTTGGCACAGGTGGCAGCTTGTCCCTGGGCGGCATCTTGATATTCGTGGAAATCCAGCAGGCAGACAGCCCCGAAGGGCCGAGGGCCCACCTAGAAATGACAAAGCCTTCTGCCCGGGGAAACAAAACCCATAAACCCACGTTCCTGGTCTCAGTTTGCAGAGCTCCATGGGCACTCTCAAAGCAGCGCGAGTTGCCACAGGTGGCAGCTTGTCCCTGGGCCGCATCTTGATATTCGTGAAAATCCTTGTACCAGCCTGCCCCGATGGGCCAAGGGCCTACATGGTACTGTCAAATAGCTCTGCCCGGGAAAACAAAACCCATAACCCAACGTTCCTGGTTTCAGTTTGCAGAGCTCCATGGGCACTCTCAAAGCAGCGCGAGTTGCCACAGGTGGCAGCTTGTCCCTGGGTGGCATCTTGATATTCGTGGAAATCCAGCAGGCAGCCTGCCCCTAAGGAACAAGAGCCTACCTGGTACAGACATATGCTTCTGCCCTGGGAAACAAAATTCACCAACCCACGTTCCTGGTCTCAGTTTGCAGAGCTCCGTGGGCACTCCCAAAGCAGCCCGAGTTGGCACAGGTGGCAGCTTGTCCCTGGGCGGCATCTTGATATTCGGGGATATCCAGCAGGCAGACGGCCCCTGAGGAACAGGGCCTACCTGGTAGTGACAAAGGCTTCTGCCCGGGGAAACAAAACCCATAACCCCACGTTCCTGGTCTCAGTTTGAAGAACTCCGTGGGCAGTCTCAAAGCAGCCCGAGTTGGCACAGGTGGCAGCTTGTCCCTCGGCAGCATCTTGATATTCATGAAAATCCAGCAGGCAGACGGCCCCTGAGGAACAAGGGCCTACCTGGTACTGACAAAGGCTTCTGCCCGGGGAAACAAAACCCATAACCCCACGTTCCTGGTCTCAGTTTGAAGGACTTCGAGGGCACTCTCAAAGCAGCACGAGTTGGCACAGGTGGCAGCTTGTCTCTGGGCGGCATCTTGATATTCATGGAAACAAGCAGGCTGCCTGCCCTTAAGGCCCAAGGGCCTAACTGATACGGCAAATGCTTCTGCCCGGGGAAAAAAACTCAGCACCCCACGTTCCTGGTCTCAGTTTGCAGAGCTCCATAGGCACTCTCAAAGCAGCCCGAGCAGGCACAGGTGGCAGCTTGTCCCTGGGCGGCATCTTGATATTCGTGGAAATCCTGGTGCCAGCCTGCCCCTAAGGAACAAGAACCTACCTGTTACTGAAAAAATGCTCTGCTCGGGAAAACAAAACTCAGCACCCCACGTTCCTGGTTTCTGTTTGCAGAGCTCCATGGGCACTCTCAAAGCAGCGCGAGTTGGCACAGGTGGCAGCTTGTCCCTGGGCGGCCTCTTCATATGCGTGGAAATCCAGCAGGAAAACTGCCTCTAAGGAACATCACCCTACCTGGTACTGACAAAGGGCTCTACCCGTGGAAAAAAACTCAGCACCCCACGGTCCTGGTCTCAGTTTGCAGAGCTCCATGGGCACTCTCAAAGCAGCCTGAGTTGGCACAGGTGGCAGCTTGTCCCTCGGCAGCATCTTGATATTCATGAAAATCCAGCAGGCAGACGGCCCCTGAGGAACAAGGGCCTACCTGGTACTGACAAAGGCTTCTGCCCGGGGAAACAAAACCCATAACCCCACGTTCCTGGTGTCTGTTTGCCGAGCTCCTTGGGCACTCTCAAAGCAGCACGAGTTGGCACAGGTGGCAGCTTGTCTCTGGGCGGCATCTTGATATTCATGGAAATTAGCAGGCTGCCTGCCCTTAAGGCCCAAGGGCCTAACTGATACGGCAAATGGTTCTGCCCGGGGAAAAAAACTCAGCACCCCACGTTCCTGGTCTCAGTTTGCAGAGCTCCATAGGCACTCTCAAAGCAGCCCGAGCAGGCACAGGTTGCAGCTTGTCCCTGGGCGGCATCTTGATATTCGTGAAATCCTGGTGCCAGCCTGCCCCTAAGGAACAAGAACCTACCTGTTACTGAAAAAATGCTCTGCTCGGGAAAACAAAACTCAGCACCCCACGTTCCTGGTTTCTGTTTGCAGAGCTCCATGGGCACTCTCAAATCAGCGCGAGTTGGCACAGGTGGCAGCTTGTCCCTGGGCGGCATCTTCATATGCGTGGAAATCCAGCAGGCAAACTGCCTCTAAGGAACATCACCCTACCTGGTACTGACAAAGGCTCTACCCAGTGGAAAAAAAGTCAGCACCCCACGGTCCTGGTCTCAGTTTGCAGAGCTCCATGGGCACTCTCAAAGCAGCGCGAGTTGGCACAGGTGGCAGCTTGTCCCTGGGCGGCCTCTTCATATGCGTGGAAATCCAGCAGGAAAACTGCCTCTAAGGAACATCACCCTACCTGGTACTGACAAAGGGCTCTACCCGTGGAAAAAAACTCAGCACCCCACGGTCCTGGTCTCAGTTTGCAGAGCTCCATGGGCACTCTCAAAGCAGACCGAGTTGGCACAGGTGGCAGCTTGTCCCTGCGCGGCATCTTGATATTCGTGGAAATCCTTCTGCCACCCTGCCCCGAAGGGCCAAGGGCCAACCTGGGACTTACAAAGTCTTCTGCCCGGGGAGAGAAAATTAGCCAACCCACGTTCCTGGTGTCAGTTTGCCGAGCTCCTTGGACACTCTCAAAGCAGCCCGAGTTGGCACAGGTGGCAGCTTGTCCCTGGGCGGCATCTTGATATTCCTGGATATCCAGCAGGCAGACGGCCCCTGAGGAACAAGGGCCTACCTGGTACTGACAAAGGCTTCTACCCGTGGAAAAAAACTCAGCACCCCACGGTCCTGGTCTCAGTTTGCAGAGCTCCGTGGGCACTCTCAAAGCAGCCCGAGTTGGCACAGGTGGCAGCTTGTCTCTGGGCGGCATCTTGATATTCATGGAAATTAGCAGGCTGCCTGCCCTTAAGGCCCAAGGGCCTAACTGATACGGCAAATGCTTCTGCCCGGGGAAAAAAACTCAGCACCCCACGTTCCTGGTCTCAGTTTGCAGAGCTCCATAGGCACTCTCAAAGCAGCCCGAGCAGGCACAGGTGGCAGCTTGTCCCTGGGCGGCATCTTGATATTCCTGGAAATCCTGGTGCCAGCCTGCCCCTAAGGAACAAGAACCTACCTGTTACTGAAAAAATGCTCTGCTCGGGAAAACAAAACTCAGCACCCCACCTTCCTGGTTTCTGTTTACAGAGCTCCATGGGCACTCTGAAAGCAGCGCGAGTTGGCACAGGTGGCAGCTTGTCCCTGGGCAGCATCTTGATATTCGTGGAAATCCAGCAGGCAGACGGCCCCTATGGAACAAGAGCCTACCTGGTACTGACAAAGGGCTCTGCCCGGGAAAACAAAACCCATAACCCCACATTCGTGGTTTCTGTTTGCAGAGTTCCATGGGCACTCTCAAAGCAGCGCGAGTTGCCACAGGTGGAAGCTTGTCCCTGGGCGGCATCTTGATATTCGTGGAAATCCTGCTGCCAGCCTGCCCCTAAGGGCCGAGGTCCTACCTGGTACTGAGAGAGGCTTCTGCCCGGGAAAATAAAACTCAGCACCCCACGTTCCTGGTTTCTGTTTGCAGAGCTCCATGGGCACTCTCAAAGCAGCGCGAGTTGCCACAGGTGGCAGCTTGTCCCTGGGCGGCATCTTGATATTCGGGGATATCCAGCAGGCAGACAGCCCCTGAGGAACAAGGGCCTACCTGGTACTGACAAAGGCTTCTGCCCGGGGAAACAAAACCCATAACCCCATGTTCCTGGTCTCAGTTTGCAGAGCTCCATGGGCACTCTCAAAGCAGCGCGAGTTGCCACAGGTGGCAGCTTGTCCCTGGGCGGCATCTTGATATTCGTGGAAATCCTTGTACCAGCCTGCCCCGATGGGCCGAGGGCCTACATGGCACTGTCAAATAGCTTCTGCCCGGGAAAACAAAACCCATAACCCCACGTTCCTGGTTTCAGTTTGCAGAGCTCCATGGGCACACTCAAAGCAGCGCGAGTTGCCACAGGTGGCAGCTTGTCCCTGGGCAGCATCTTGATATTCGTGGAAATCCAGCAGGCAGCCTGCCCCTAAGGAACAAGATCCTACCTGATACAGACATATGCTTCTGCCCTGGGAAACAAAATTCACCAACCCTCGTTCCTGGTTTCTGTTTGCAGAGCTCCGTGGGCACTCCCAAAGCAGCGCGAGTTGGCACAGGTGGCAGCTTGTCCCTGGGCGGCCTCTTCATATGCGTGGAAATCCAGCAGGAAAACTGCCTCTAAGGAACATCACCCTACCTGGTACTGACAAAGGGCTCTACCCGTGGAAAAAAACTCAGCACCCCACGGTCCTGGTCTCAGTTTGCAGAGCTCCATGGGCACTCTCAAAGCAGCCTGAGTTGGCACAGGTGGCAGCTTGTCCCTCGGCAGCATCTTGATATTCATGAAAATCCAGCAGGCAGACGGCCCCTGAGGAACAAGGGCCTACCTGGTACTGACAAAGGCTTCTGCCCGGGGAAACAAAACCCATAACCCCACGTTCCTGGTCTCAGTTTGAAGGACTTCGAGGGCACCTCTCAAAGCAGCACGAGTTGGCACAGGTGGCAGCTTGTCTCTGGGCGGCATCTTGATATTCATGGAAATTAGCAGGCTGCCTGCCCCTAAGGCCCAAGGGCCTAACTGTTACGGCAAATGCTTCTGCCCGGGGAAAAAAACTCAGCACCCCACGTTCCTGGTTTCTGTTTGCAGAGCTCCATGGGCACTCTCAAAGCAGCGCGAGTTGGCACAGGTGGCAGCTTGTCCCTGGGCGGCATCTTCATATGCGTGGAAATCCGGCAGGAAAACTGCCTCTAAGGAACATCACCCTACCTGGTACTGACAAAGGGCTCTACCCGTGGAAAAAAACTCAGCACCCCACGGTCCTGGTCTCAGTTTGCAGAGCTCCATGGGCACTCTCAAAGCAGACCG
This sequence comes from Motacilla alba alba, assembly GCF_015832195.1. Taxonomy (NCBI): domain Eukaryota; kingdom Metazoa; phylum Chordata; class Aves; order Passeriformes; family Motacillidae; genus Motacilla; species Motacilla alba. The sequence continues at coordinate 43,820 of NW_024037491.1, forward strand.
AGTTGGCACAGGTGGCAGCTTGTCCCTGCGCGGCATCTTGATATTCGTGGAAATCCTTCTGCCACCCTGCCCCGAAGGGCCAAGGGCCAACCTGGGACTTACAAAGTCTTCTGCCCGGGGAGAGAAAATTAGCCAACCCACGTTCCTGGTGTCAGTTTGCCGAGCTCCTTGGGCACTCTCAAAGCAGCCCGAGTTGGCACAGGTGGCAGCTTGTCCCTGGGCGGCATCTTGATATTCCTGGATATCCAGCAGGCAGACGGCCCCTGAGGAACAAGGGCCTACCTGGTACTGACAAAGGCTTCTACCCGTGGAAAAAAACTCAGCACCCCACGGTCCTGGTCTCAGTTTGCAGAGCTCCATGGGCACTCTCAAAGCAGCCCGAGTTGGCACAGGTGGCAGCTTGTCTCTGGGCGGCATCTTGATATTCATGGAAATTAGCAGGCTGCCTGCCCTTAAGGCCCAAGGGCCTAACTGATACGGCAAATGCTTCTGCCCGGGGAAAAAAACTCAGCACCCCACGTTCCTGGTCTCAGTTTGCAGAGCTCCATAGGCACTCTCAAAGCAGCCCGAGCAGGCACAGGTGGCAGCTTGTCCCTGGGCGGCATCTTGATATTCCTGGAAATCCTGGTGCCAGCCTGCCCCTAAGGAACAAGAACCTACCTGTTACTGAAAAAATGCTCTGCTCGGGAAAACAAAACTCAGCACCCCACCTTCCTGGTTTCTGTTTACAGAGCTCCATGGGCACTCTCAAAGCAGCGCGAGTTGCCACAGGTGGCAGCTTGTCCCTGGGCAGCATCTTGATATTCGTGGAAATCCAGCAGGCAGACGGCCCCTAAGGAACAAGAGCCTACCTGGTACTGACAAAGGGCTCTGCCCGGGAAAACAAAACCCATAACCCCACATTCGTGGTTTCTGTTTGCAGAGTTCCATGGGCACTCTCAAAGCAGCGCGAGTTGCCACAGGTGGCAGCTTGTCCCTGGGCGGCATCTTGATATTCGTGGAAATCCTGGTGCCAGCCTGCGCTTAAGGGCCGAGGGACTACATGGCACTGACAATGGCTTCAGCCCGGGGAAACAAAACCCACCACCCCACGTTCCTGGTTTCAGCTTGAAGAGTTCCGTGGGCTCTCTCAAAGCAGCATGAGTTGCCACAGGTGGCAGCTTGTCCCTGGGCGGCGTCTTGATATTCGTGGAAATCCTGCTGCCAGCCTGCCCCTAAGGGCCGAGGTCCTACCTGGTACTGAGAGAGGCTTCTGGCCAGGGAAACAAAACCCACAAACCCACGTTCCTGGTCTCAGTTTGAAGAACTCCGTGGGCACTCTCAAAGCAGCCCGAGTTGGCACAGGTGGCAGCTTGTCCCTGGGCGGCATCTTGATATTCGTGGAAATCCTGGTGCCAGCCTGCGCTTAAGGGCCGAGGGCACACCTAGAACTGAAAAAGGCTTCAGCCCGTGGAAACAAAACCCACCACCCCACGTTCCTGGTTTCAGTTTGAAGAGTTCCGTGGGCACTCTCAAAGAAGCATGAGTTGCCACAGGTGGCAGCTTGTCCCTGGGCGGCATCTTGATATTCGTGGAAATCCTGCTGCCAGCCTGCCCCTAAGGGCCGAGGTCCTACCTGGTACTGAGAGAGGCTTCTGCCCGGGAAAATAAAACTCAGCACCCCACGTTCCTGGTTTCTGTTTGCAGAGCTCCATGGGCACTCTCAAAGCAGCGCGAGTTGGCACAGGTGGCAGCTTGTCCCTGGGCGGCATCTTGATATTCGGGGATATCCAGCAGGCAGACAGCCCCTGAGGAACAAGGGCCTACCTGGTACTGACAAAGGCTTCTGCCCGGGGAAACAAAACCCATAACCCCACGTTCCTGGTCTCAGTTTGCAGAGCTCCATGGGCACTCTCAAAGCAGCGCGAGTTGCCACAGGTGGCAGCTTGTCCCTGGGCGGCATCTTGATATTCGTGGAAATCCTTGTACCAGCCTGCCCCGATGGGCCAAGGGCCTACATGGTACTGTCAAATAGCTCTGCCCGGGAAAACAAAACCCATAACCCAACGTTCCTGGTTTCAGTTTGCAGAGCTCCATGGGCACTCTCAAAGCAGCGCGAGTTGCCACAGGTGGCAGCTTGTCCCTGGGTGGCATCTTGATATTCGTGGAAATCCAGCAGGCAGCCTGCCCCTAAGGAACAAGAGCCTACCTGGTACAGACATATGCTTCTGCCCTGGGAAACAAAATTCACCAACCCACGTTCCTGGTCTCAGTTTGCAGAGCTCCGTGGGCACTCCCAAAGCAGCCCGAGTTGGCACAGGTGGCAGCTTGTCCCTGGGCGGCATCTTGATATTCGGGGATATCCAGCAGGCAGACGGCCCCTGAGGAACAGGGGCCTACCTGGTACTGACAAAGGCTTCTGCCCGTTAAAACAAAACCCATAACCCCACGTTCCTGGTCTCAGTTTGAAGAACTCCGTGGGCAGTCTCAAAGCAGCCCGAGTTGGCACAGGTGGCAGCTTGTCCCTCGGCAGCATCTTGATATTCATGAAAATCCAGCAGGCAGACGGCCCCTGAGGAACAAGGGCCTACCTGGTACTGACAAAGGCTTCTGCCCGGGGAAACAAAACCCATAACCCCACGTTCCTGGTCTCAGTTTGAAGGACTTCGAGGGCACTCTCAAAGCAGCACGAGTTGGCACAGGTGGCAGCTTGTCTCTGGGCGGCATCTTGATATTCATGGAAATTAGCAGGCTGCCTGCCCTTAAGGCCCAAGGGCCTAACTGATACGGCAAATGCTTCTGCCCGGGGAAAAAAACTCAGCACCCCACGTTCCTGGTCTCAGTTTGCAGAGCTCCATAGGCACTCTCAAAGCAGCCCGAGCAGGCACAGGTGGCAGCTTGTCCCTGGGCGGCATCTTGATATTCGTGGAAATCCTGGTGCCAGCCTGCCCCTAAGGAACAAGAACCTACCTGTTACTGAAAAAATGCTCTGCTCGGGAAAACAAAACTCAGCACCCCACGTTCCTGGTTTCTGTTTGCAGAGCTCCATGGGCACTCTCAAAGCAGCGCGAGTTGGCACAGGTGGCAGCTTGTCCCTGGGCGGCCTCTTCATATGCGTGGAAATCCGGCAGGAAAACTGCCTCTAAGGAACATCACCCTACCTGGTACTGACAAAGGGCTCTACCCGTGGAAAAAAACTCAGCACCCCACGGTCCTGGTCTCAGTTTGCAGAGCTCCATGGGCACTCTCAAAGCAGACCGAGTTGGCACAGGTGGCAGCTTGTCCCTGCGCGGCATCTTGATATTCGTGGAAATCCTTCTGCCACCCTGCCCCGAAGGGCCAAGGGCCAACCTGGGACTTACAAAGTCTTCTGCCCGGGGAGAGAAAATTAGCCAACCCACGTTCCTGGTGTCAGTTTGCCGAGCTCCTTGGGCACTCTCAAAGCAGCCCGAGTTGGCACAGGTGGCAGCTTGTCCCTGGGCGGCATCTTGATATTCCTGGATATCCAGCAGGCAGACGGCCCCTGAGGAACAAGGGCCTACCTGGTACTGACAAAGGCTTCTACCCGTGGAAAAAAACTCAGCACCCCACGGTCCTGGTCTCAGTTTGCAGAGCTCCATGGGCACTCTCAAAGCAGCCCGAGTTGGCACAGGTGGCAGCTTGTCTCTGGGCGGCATCTTGATATTCATGGAAATTAGCAGGCTGCCTGCCCTTAAGGCCCAAGGGCCTAACTGATACGGCAAATGCTTCTGCCCGGGGAAAAAAACTCAGCACCCCACGTTCCTGGTCTCAGTTTGCAGAGCTCCATAGGCACTCTCAAAGCAGCCCGAGCAGGCACAGGTGGCAGCTTGTCCCTGGGCGGCATCTTGATATTCCTGGAAATCCTGGTGCCAGCCTGCCCCTAAGGAACAAGAACCTACCTGTTACTGAAAAAATGCTCTGCTCGGGAAAACAAAACTCAGCACCCCACCTTCCTGGTTTCTGTTTACAGAGCTCCATGGGCACTCTCAAAGCAGCGCGAGTTGCCACAGGTGGCAGCTTGTCCCTGGGCAGCATCTTGATATTCGTGGAAATCCAGCAGGCAGACGGCCCCTAAGGAACAAGAGCCTACCTGGTACTGACAAAGGGCTCTGCCCGGGAAAACAAAACCCATAACCCCACATTCCTGGTTTCTGTTTCCAGAGTTCCATGGGCACTCTCAAAGCAGCGCGAGTTGCCACAGGTGGCAGCTTGTCCCTGGGCGGCATCTTGATATTCGTGGAAATCCTGGTGCCAGCCTGCGCTTAAGGGCCGAGGGACTACATGGCACTGACAATGGCTTCAGCCCGGGGAAACAAAACCCACCACCCCACGTTCCTGGTTTCAGCTTGAAGAGTTCCGTGGGCTCTCTCAAAGCAGCATGAGTTGCCACAGGTGGCAGCTTGTCCCTGGGCGGCGTCTTGATATTCGTGGAAATCCTGCTGCCAGCCTGCCCCTAAGGGCCGAGGTCCTACCTGGTACTGAGAGAGGCTTCTGGCCAGGGAAACAAAACCCACAAACCCACGTTCCTGGTCTCAGTTTGAAGAACTCCGTGGGCACTCTCAAAGCAGCCCGAGTTGGCACAGGTGGCAGCTTGTCCCTGGGCGGCATCTTGATATTCGTGGAAATCCTGGTGCCAGCCTGCGCTTAAGGGCCGAGGGCACACCTAGAACTGAAAAAGGCTTCAGCCCGTGGAAACAAAACCCACCACCCCACGTTCCTGGTTTCAGTTTGAAGAGTTCCGTGGGCACTCTCAAAGAAGCATGAGTTGCCACAGGTGGCAGCTTGTCCCTGGGCGGCATCTTGATATTCGTGGAAATCCTGCTGCCAGCCTGCCCCTAAGGGCCGAGGTCCTACCTGGTACTGAGAGAGGCTTCTGCCCGGGAAAATAAAACTCAGCACCCCACGTTCCTGGTTTCTGTTTGCAGAGCTCCATGGGCACTCTCAAAGCAGCGCGAGTTGGCACAGGTGGCAGCTTGTCCCTGGGCGGCATCTTGATATTCGGGGATATCCAGCAGGCAGACAGCCCCTGAGGAACAAGGGCCTACCTGGTACTGACAAAGGCTTCTGCCCGGGGAAACAAAACCCATAACCCCACGTTCCTGGTCTCAGTTTGCAGAGCTCCATGGGCACTCTCAAAGCAGCGCGAGTTGCCACAGGTGGCAGCTTGTCCCTGGGCGGCATCTTGATATTCGTGGAAATCCTTGTACCAGCCTGCCCCGATGGGCCAAGGGCCTACATGGTACTGTCAAATAGCTCTGCCCGGGAAAACAAAACCCATAACCCAACGTTCCTGGTTTCAGTTTGCAGAGCTCCATGGGCACTCTCAAAGCAGCGCGAGTTGCCACAGGTGGCAGCTTGTCCCTGGGTGGCATCTTGATATTCGTGGAAATCCAGCAGGCAGCCTGCCCCTAAGGAACAAGAGCCTACCTGGTACAGACATATGCTTCTGCCCTGGGAAACAAAATTCACCAACCCACGTTCCTGGTCTCAGTTTGCAGAGCTCCGTGGGCACTCCCAAAGCAGCCCGAGTTGGCACAGGTGGCAGCTTGTCCCTGGGTGGCATCTTGATATTCGGGGATATCCAGCAGGCAGACGGCCCCTGAGGAACAGGGGCCTACCTGGTACTGACAAAGGCTTCTGCCCGTTAAAACAAAACCCATAACCCCACGTTCCTGGTCTCAGTTTGAAGAACTCCGTGGGCAGTCTCAAAGCATCCCGAGTTGGCACAGGTGGCAGCTTGTCCCTCGGCAGCATCTTGATATTCATGAAAATCCAGCAGGCAGACGGCCCCTGAGGAACAAGGGCCTACCTGGTACTGACAAAGGCTTCTGCCCGGGGAAACAAAACCCATAACCCCACGTTCCTGGTCTCAGTTTGAAGGACTTCGAGGGCACTCTCAAAGCAGCACGAGTTGGCACAGGTGGCAGCTTGTCTCTGGGCGGCATCTTGATATTCATGGAAATTAGCAGGCTGCCTGCCCTTAAGGCCCAAGGGCCTAACTGATACGGCAAATGCTTCTGCCCGGGGAAAAAAACTCAGCACCCCACGTTCCTGGTCTCAGTTTGCAGAGCTCCATAGGCACTCTCAAAGCAGCCCGAGCAGGCACAGGTGGCAGCTTGTCCCTGGGCGGCATCTTGATATTCGTGGAAATCCTGGTGCCAGCCTGCCCCTAAGGAACAAGAACCTACCTGTTACTGAAAAAATGCTCTGCTCGGGAAAACAAAACTCAGCACCCCACGTTCCTGGTTTCTGTTTGCAGAGCTCCATGGGCACTCTCAAAGCAGCGCGAGTTGGCACAGGTGGCAGCTTGTCCCTGGGCGGCCTCTTCATATGCGTGGAAATCCAGCAGGAAAACTGCCTCTAAGGAACATCACCCTACCTGGTACTGACAAAGGGCTCTACCCGTGGAAAAAAACTCAGCACCCCACGGTCCTGGTCTCAGTTTGCAGAGCTCCATGGGCACTCTCAAAGCAGACCGAGTTGGCACAGGTGGCAGCTTGTCCCTGCGCGGCATCTTGATATTCGTGGAAATCCTTCTGCCACCCTGCCCCGAAGGGCCAAGGGCCAACCTGGGACTTACAAAGTCTTCTGCCCGGGGAGAGAAAATTAGCCAACCCACGTTCCTGGTGTCAGTTTGCCGAGCTCCTTGGGCACTCTCAAAGCAGCCCGAGTTGGCACAGGTGGCAGCTTGTCCCTGGGCGGCATCTTGATATTCCTGGATATCCAGCAGGCAGACGGCCCCTGAGGAACAAGGGCCTACCTGGTACTGACAAAGGCTTCTACCCGTGGAAAAAAACTCAGCACCCCACGGTCCTGGTCTCAGTTTGCAGAGCTCCATGGGCACTCTCAAAGCAGCCCGAGTTGGCACAGGTGGCAGCTTGTCTCTGGGCGGCATCTTGATATTCATGGAAATTAGCAGGCTGCCTGCCCTTAAGGCCCAAGGGCCTAACTGATACGGCAAATGCTTTTCCCCGGGGGAAAAAACTCAGCACCCCACGTTCCTGGTCTCAGTTTGCAGAGCTCCATAGGCACTCTCAAAGCAGCCCGAGCAGGCACAGGTGGCAGCTTGTCCCTGGGCGGCATCTTGATATTCCTGGAAATCCTGGTGCCAGCCTGCCCCTAAGGAACAAGAACCTACCTGTTACTGAAAAAATGCTCTGCTCGGGGAAACAAAACTCAGCACCCCACCTTCCTGGTTTCTGTTTACAGAGCTCCATGGGCACTCTCAAAGCAGCGCGAGTTGCCACAGGTGGCAGCTTGTCCCTGGGCAGCATCTTGATATTCGTGGAAATCCAGCAGGCAGACGGCCCCTAAGGAACAAGAGCCTACCTGGTACTGACAAAGGGCTCTACCCGGGAAAACAAAACCCATAACCCCACATTCGTGGTTTCTCTTTGCAGAGTTCCATGGGCACTCTCAAAGCAGCGCGAGTTGCCACAGGTGGCAGCTTGTCCCTGGGCGGCATCTTGATATTCGTGGAAATCCTGGTGCCAGCCTGCGCTTAAGGGCCGAGGGACTACATGGCACTGACAATGGCTTCAGCCCGGGGAAACAAAACCCACCACCCCACGTTCCTGGTTTCAGCTTGAAGAGTTCCGTGGGCTCTCTCAAAGCAGCATGAGTTGCCACAGGTGGCAGCTTGTCCCTGGGCGGCGTCTTGATATTCGTGGAAATCCTGCTGCCAGCCTGCCCCTAAGGGCCGAGGTCCTACCTGGTACTGAGAGAGGCTTCTGGCCAGGGAAACAAAACCCACAAACCCACGTTCCTGGTCTCAGTTTGAAGAACTCCGTGGGCACTCTCAAAGCAGCCCGAGTTGGCACAGGTGGCAGCTTGTCCCTGGGCGGCATCTTGATATTCGTGGAAATCCTGGTGCCAGCCTGCGCTTAAGGGCCGAGGGCACACCTAGAACTGAAAAAGGCTTCAGCCCGTGGAAACAAAACCCACCACCCCACGTTCCTGGTTTCAGTTTGAAGAGTTCCGTGGGCACTCTCAAAGAAGCATGAGTTGCCACAGGTGGCAGCTTGTCCCTGGGCGGCATCTTGATATTCGTGGAAATCCTGCTGCCAGCCTGCCCCTAAGGGCCGAGGTCCTACCTGGTACTGAGAGAGGCTTCTGCCCGGGAAAATAAAACTCAGCACCCCACGTTCCTGGTTTCTGTTTGCAGAGCTCCATGGGCACTCTCAAAGCAGCGCGAGTTGGCACAGGTGGCAGCTTGTCCCTGGGCGGCATCTTGATATTCGGGGATATCCAGCAGGCAGACAGCCCCTGAGGAACAAGGGCCTACCTGGTACTGACAAAGGCTTCTGCCCGGGGAAACAAAACCCATAACCCCACGTTCCTGGTCTCAGTTTGCAGAGCTCCATGGGCACTCTCAAAGCAGCGCGAGTTGCCACAGGTGGCAGCTTGTCCCTGGGCGGCATCTTGATATTCGTGGAAATCCTGGTACCAGCCTGCCCCGATGGGCCAAGGGCCTACATGGTACTGTCAAATAGCTCTGCCCGGGAAAACAAAACCCATAACCCAACGTTCCTGGTTTCAGTTTGCAGAGCTCCATGGGCACTCTCAAAGCAGCGCGAGTTGCCACAGGTGGCAGCTTGTCCCTGGGTGGCATCTTGATATTCGTGGAAATCCAGCAGGCAGCCTGCCCCTAAGGAACAAGAGCCTACCTGGTACAGACATATGCTTCTGCCCTGGGAAACAAAATTCACCAACCCACGTTCCTGGTCTCAGTTTGCAGAGCTCCGTGGGCACTCCCAAAGCAGCCCGAGTTGGCACAGGTGGCAGCTTGTCCCTGGGCGGCATCTTGATATTCGGGGATATCCAGCAGGCAGACGGCCCCTGAGGAACAGGGGCCTACCTGGTACTGACAAAGGTTTCTGCCCGTTAAAACAAAACCCATAACCCCACGTTCCTGGTCTCAGTTTGAAGAACTCCGTGGGCAGTCTCAAAGCAGCCCGAGTTGGCACAGGTGGCAGCTTGTCCCTCGGCAGCATCTTGATATTCATGAAAATCCAGCAGGCAGACGGCCCCTGAGGAACAAGGGCCTACCTGGTACTGACAAAGGCTTCTGCCCGGGGAAACAAAACCCATAACCCCACGTTCCTGGTCTCAGTTTGAAGGACTTCGAGGGCACTCTCAAAGCAGCACGAGTTGGCACAGGTGGCAGCTTGTCTCTGGGCGGCATCTTGATATTCATGGAAATTAGCAGGCTGCCTGCCCTTAAGGCCCAAGGGCCTAACTGATACGGCAAATGCTTCTGCCCGGGGAAAAAAACTCAGCACCCCACGTTCCTGGTCTCAGTTTGCAGAGCTCCATAGGCACTCTCAAAGCAGCCCGAGCAGGCACAGGTGGCAGCTTGTCCCTGGGCGGCATCTTGATATTCCTGGAAATCCTGGTGCCAGCCTGCCCCTAAGGAACAAGAACCTACCTGTTACTGAAAAAATGCTCTGCTCGGGAAAACAAAACTCAGCACCCCACGTTCCTGGTTTCTGTTTGCAGAGCTCCATGGGCACTCTCAAAGCAGCGCGAGTTGGCACAGGTGGCAGCTTGTCCCTGGGCGGCCTCTTCATATGCGTGGAAATCCAGCAGGAAAACTGCCTCTAAGGAACATCACCCTACCTGGTACTGACAAAGGGCTCTACCCGTGGAAAAAAACTCAGCACCCCACGGTCCTGGTCTCAGTTTGCAGAGCTCCATGGGCACTCTCAAAGCAGACCGAGTTGGCACAGGTGGCAGCTTGTCCCTGCGCGGCATCTTGATATTCGTGGAAATCCTTCTGCCACCCTGCCCCGAAGGGCCAAGGGCCAACCTGGGACTTACAAAGTCTTCTGCCCGGGGAGAGAAAATTAGCCAACCCACGTTCCTGGTGTCAGTTTGCCGAGCTCCTTGGGCACTCTCAAAGCAGCCCGAGTTGGCACAGGTGGCAGCTTGTCTCTGGGCGGCATCTTGATATTCATGGAAATTAGCAGGCTGCCTGCCCTTAAGGCCCAAGGGCCTAACTGATACGGCAAATGCTTCTGCCCGGGGAAAAAAACTCAGCACCCCACGTTCCTGGTCTCAGTTTGCAGAGCTCCATAGGCACTCTCAAAGCAGCCCGAGCAGGCACAGGTGGCAGCTTGTCCCTGGGCGGCATCTTGATATTCCTGGAAATCCTGGTGCCAGCCTGCCCCTAAGGAACAAGAACCTACCTGTTACTGAACAAATGCTCTGCTCGGGAAAACAAAACTCAGCACCCCACCTTCCTGGTTTCTGTTTACAGAGCTCCATGGGCACTCTCAAAGCAGCGCGAGTTGCCACAGGTGGCAGCTTGTCCCTGGGCAGCATCTTGATATTCGTGGAAATCCAGCAGGCAGACGGCCCCTAAGGAACAAGAGCCTACCTGGTACTGACAAAGGGCTCTGCCCGGGAAAACAAAACCCATAACCCCACATTCGTGGTTTCTGTTTGCAGAGTTCCATGGGCACTCTCAAAGCAGCGCGAGTTGCCACAGGTGGAAGCTTGTCCCTGGGCGGCATCTTGATATTCGTGGAAATCCTGGTGCCAGCCTGCGCTTAAGGGCCGAGGGACTACATGGCACTGACAATGGCTTCAGCCCGGGGAAACAAAACCCACCACCCCACGTTCCTGGTTTCAGCTTGAAGAGTTCCGTGGGCTCTCTCAAAGCAGCATGAGTTGCCACAGGTGGCAGCTTGTCCCTGGGCGGCGTCTTGATATTCGTGGAAATCCTGCTGCCAGCCTGCCCCTAAGGGCCGAGGTCCTACCTGGTACTGAGAGAGGCTTCTGGCCGGGGAAACAAAACCCACAAACCCACGTTCCTGGTCTCAGTTTGAAGAACTCCGTGGGCACTCTCAAAGCAGCCTGAGTTGGCACAGGTGGCAGCTTGTCCCTGGGCGGCATCTTGATATTCGTGGAAATCCAGCAGGCAGACGGCCCCGAAGGGCCGAGGGCCCAACTAGAAATGATAAAGCCTTCTGCCCGTGGAAACAAAACCCACAAACCCACGTTCCTGGTCTCAGTTTGCAGAGCTCCATGGGCACTCTCAAAGCAGCGCGAGTAGGCACAGGTGGCAGCTTGTCCCTGGGCCGCATCTTGATATTCGTGGAAATCCTTGTACCAGCCTGCCCAATGGGCCAAGGGCCTACATGGTACTGTCAAATACTTCTGCCAGGGAAAACAAAACTCAGCACCCCACGTACCTGGTTTCTGTTTGCAGAGCTCCATGGGCACTCTCAAAGCAGCGCGAGTTGCCACAGGTGGCAGCTTGTCCCTGGGTGGCATCTTGATATTCGTGGAAATCCAGCAGGCAGACGGCCCCTAAGGAACAAGAGCCTACCTGGTACAGACATATGCTTCTGCCCTGGGAAACAAAATTCACCAACCCTCGTTCCTGGTCTCAGTTTGCAGAGCTCCGTGGGCACTCCCAAAGCAGCCCGAGTTGGCACAGGTGGCAGCTTGTCCCTGGGCGGCATCTTGATATTCGGGGATATCCAGCAGGCAGACGGCCCCTGAGGAAGAAGGGCCTACCTGGTACTGACAAAGGCTTCTTCCCGGGGAAACAAAACCCATAACCCCACGTTCCTGGTCTCAGTTTGAAGAACTCCGTGGGCACTCTCAAAGCAGCACGAGTTGGCACAGGTGGCAGCTTGTCCCTGGGCGGCATCTTGATATTCGTGGAAATCCAGCGGGCAGACGGCCCCGAAGGACCGAGGGCACACCTAGAACTGAAAAAGGCTTCTGCCTGGGGAAACAAAACCCACAAACCCACGTTCCTGGTCTCAGTTGGAAGAACTCCGTGGGCACTCTCAAAGCAGCCCGAGTAGGCACAGGTGGCTGCTTGTCCCTCGGCAGCATCTTGATATTCATGAAAATCCAGCAGGCAGACAGCCCTTAAGGGACAAGGGCCTACCTGGTACTGACAAAGGGCTCTGCCCGGGAAAACAAAACTCAGCACCCCACGTTCCTGGTTTCTGTTTGCAGAGCTCCATGGGCACTCTCAAAGCAGCCCAAGTTGCCACAGGTGGCAGCTTGTCCCTGGGCAGCATCTTGATATTCATGGAAATCCAGCAGGCAGCCGGCCCCGAATGGCCTAGGGCCTACCTAGTACTGGCAAATACTTCTGCTCAGGAAAACAAAACTCAGCACCCAATGGTCCTGTTCTCAGTTTGCAGAGTTCCATGAGCACTCTCAAAGCAGCGCGAGTTGCCACAGGTGGAAGCTTGTCCCTGGGCGGCATCTTGATATTCGTGGAAATCCTGGTGCCAGCCTGCGCTTAAGGGCCGAGGGACTACATGGCACTGACAAAGGCTTCAGCCCGTGGAAACAAAACCCACCGCCCCACGTTCCTGGTTTCAGTTTGAAGAACTCCGTGGGCACTCTCAAAGCAGCCTGAGTTGGCACAGGTGGTAGCTTGTCCCTGGGCGGCATCTTGATATTCGTGGAAATCCAGCAGGCAGACGGCCCCGAAGGTCCGAGGGCCCACCTAGAACGGAAAAAGCCTTCTGCCCGGGGAAACAAAACCCACAAACCCACGTTCCTGGTCTCAGTTTGCAGAGCTCCATGGGCACTCTCAACGCAGCCCGAGTTGGCACAGGTGGCAGCTTGTCCCTGGGCGACATCTTGATATTCATGGAAATCCAGCGGGCAGCCGGCCCCGAAGGGCCGACGGCCTACCTAGTACTGACAAAGGCTTCTGCCCAGGGAAAAAGAATTCTCCACCCCACGTTCCTGGTCTCAGTTGGAAGTAATCCGTCTGCATTCTCAAAGCAGCCCGAGTAGGCACAGGTGACTGCTTGTCCCTGGGCAGCATCTTGATATTCATGGAAATCCAGCGGGCAGCCGGCCCCGAAGGGCCGAGGGCCTACCTAGTACGGACAAAAGTTTCTGCTAGGGAAAACAAAACTCAGCACCCCACGGTCCTGGTCTCAGTTTGCAGAGCTCCATGGGCACTCTCAAAGCAGCGCGAGTTACCACAGGTGGCAGCTTGTCCCTGCGCGGCATCTTGATATTCGTGGAAATCCTTCTGCCAGCCTGCCCCGAAGGGCCGAGGGCCTACCTGGTACTGACAAAGTCTTCTGCCCACAGAAACAAAACCGACCACCCCACGTGCCTGGTCTCAGTTTGCAGAGCTTCGTGGGCACTCCCAAAGCAGCCCGAGTTGGCACAGGTGGCAGCTTGTCCCTGGGCGGCATCTTGATATTCCTGGATATCCAGCAGGCAGACGGCCCCTGAGGAAGAAGGGCCTACCTGGTACTGACAAAGGCTTCTGCCCGGGGAAACAAAACCCATAACCCCACGTTCCTGGTCTCAGTTTGAAGGACTTCGAGGGCACTCTCAAAGCAGCACGAGTTGGCACAGGTGGCAGCTTGTCTCTGGGCGGCATCTTGATATTCATGGAAATTAGCAGGCTGCCTGCCCTTAAGGCCCAAGGGCCTAACTGATACGGCAAATGCTTCTGCCCAGGGAAAAAAACTCAGCACCCCACGTTCCTGGTCTCAGTTTGCAGAGCTCCATAGGCACTCTCAAAGCAGCCCGAGCAGGCACAGGTGGCAGCTTGTCCCTGGGCGGCATCTTGATATTCCTGGAAATCCTGGTGCCAGCCTGCCCCTAAGGAACAAGAACCTACCTGTTACTGAAAAAATGCTCTGCTCGGGAAAACAAAACTCAGCACCCCACCTTCCTGGTTTCTGTTTACAGAGCTCCATGGGCACTCTCAAAGCAGCGCGAGTTGGCACAGGTGGCAGCTTGTCCCTGGGCAGCATCTTGATATTCGTGGAAATCCAGCAGGCAGACGGCCCCTAAGGAACAAGGGCCTACCTGGTACTGACAAATGCTTCTGCCCACGGAAAAGTAAGTCACCGATCCCCGTTCCTGGTCTCAGTTTGCAGAGCTCCATGGGCACTCCCAAAGCAGCCCGAGTTAGCATAGGTGGCAGCTTGTCCCTGGGCGACATCTTGATATTCGTGGAAATCTTGCGGCCAGCCTGCCCCTAAGGAACAAGGGCCTACCTGGTCCTGACAAAAGCCTTCGGTCCGGGGAAACAAAACCCACCACCCCACGTTCCTGGTCTCAGTTTGAAGGACTCCGTGGGCACTCTCAAAGCAGCACGAGCTGGCACATGTGGCAGCTTGTCTCTGGGCGGCATCTTGATATTCGTGGAAATCCAGTGGGCGGCCGGCCCCGAAGAACCGAGGGCATACCTAGTACTGACAAATGCTTCTGCCCGGGAAAACAAAACTCAGCCCCCCACGGTCCTGTTCTCAGTTTTCAGAGATCCATGGGCACTCTCAAAACAGTGCGAGTTGCTACAGGTCGCAGCTTGTCCCTGCGCGGCATATTGATATTCGTGAAAATCCTTCTGCCAGCCTGCCCCTAAGGGCCGAGGGCCTACCTGGTACTGACAAAGGCTTCTGCCCGGGGAAACAAAACCCACCATCCCACATTCCTGGTTTCACTTTGAAGAGTTCCGTGCGCACTCTCAAACAGCCCGAGTTGGCACAGGTGGCAGCTTGTCCCTGCGCTGCATCTTGATATTCGTGGAAATCCTTCTGCGAGCCCGCCCTGAAGGGCCAAGGGCCTACCTGGGACCTACAAAGGCTTCTGCCCCTGGAAACAAAATTCGCCAACCCACGTTCCTGGTCTCAGTTTGCAGAGCTCCATGGGCACTCTCAAAGCAGCCCAAGTTGGCACAGGTGGCAGCTTGTCCCTGCGCGGCATCTTGATATTCGTGGAAATCCTTCTGCCAGCCTGCCCCGAAGTGCCAAGGGCCTACCTGGTACTGACAAAGCCTTCTGCCCGGGGAAACAAAATTCGCCAACCCACCTTCCTGCTCTCAGTTTGCTGAGCTCCGTGGGCACTCTCAAAGCAGCCCGAGTTGGCACAGGTGGCAGCTTGTCCCTGGGCGGCATCTTGATATTCATGGAAACAAGCAGGCTGCCTGCCCTTAAGGACCAATGGCCTACCTGATACTGCAAATGCTTCTGCCAGCGGAAAAAAAAACTCAGCACCCCACGGGCCTGATCTCAGTTTGCAAAGCTCCATGGGCACTCTCAAAGCAGCCCGAGTTGGCACAGGTGGCAGCTTGTCCCTGCGCGGCATCTTGATATTCGTGGAAATCCTGGTGCCAGCCGGCCCTCTAGGGCCGAGGGCCCACCAAGTACTGACAAATGCTTCTGCCCGGGAAAACAAAACTCAGCCCCCCACGGTCCTGTTCTCAGTTTTCAGAGATCCATGGGCACTCTCAAAACAGTGCGAGTTGCTACAGGTCGCAGCTTGTCCCTGCGCGGCATATTGATATTCGTGAAAATCCTTCTGCCAGCCTGCCCCTAAGGGCCGAGGGCCTACCTGGTACTGACAAAGGCTTCTGCCCGGGGAAACAAAACCCACCATCCCACATTCCTGGTTTCACTTTGAAGAGTTCCGTGCGCACTCCCAAACAGCCGAGTTGGCACAGGTGGCAGCTTGTCCCTGGGCGGCATCTTGATATTCATGGAAACAAGCAGGCAGCCTGCCTTTAAGGCCCAAGGGCCTGCTTGATACTGCAAATTCTTCTGCCCGGGGAAAAAAAAACTCAGCACCCCACGGTCCTGATCTCTGTTTGCAGAGCTCCATGGGCACTCTCAAAGCAGCCCGAGTTGGCACAGGTGGTAGCTTGTCCCTGGGCGGCATCTTGATATTCGTGGAAATCTTTGTGCCAGCCTGCCGCTAAGGGCCAAGGGCCTACCTAGTATTGACAAATGCATCTGCCCAGGGAAACAAAATTCACCAACCCTCGTTCCTGGTCTCAGTTTGCAGAGCTCCGTGGGCACTCCCAAAGCAGCCTGAGTTGGCATATGTGGCAGCTTGTCCCTGGGCAGCATCTTGATATTCCTGGAAATCCAGCAGGCAGACGGCCCCTAAGGAACAAGGGCCTGCCTAGTACTGACAAAGGATTCTGCCCGGGGAAACAAAACCCACCACCCCACGTTCCTGGTGTCAGTTTGAAGGACTCCGTGGGCACTCTCAAAGCAGCCCGAGTTGGCACAGGTGGCAGCTTGTCCCTGGGCGGCATCTTGATATTCGTGGAAATCCAGCGGGCAGCCGGCCCCGAAGAGCCGAGGGCATACCTAGTACTGACAAATAATTCTGCCAGGGAAAACAAAACTCAGCCCCCCACGGTCCTAGTCTCAGTTTTCAAAGCTTCATGGGCACTCTCAGAATAGCGCGAGGTAGCACATGTGGCAGCTTGTACCTGCGCGGCATCTTGATATTCGTGGAAATTCTGGTGCCAGCCTGCCCCTAAGGGCCGAGGGCCTACCTGATATTGACAAAAGCTTCTGCCCGCGGAAACAAAACCCACCAGCCCACGTTCCTGGTCTCAGTTGGAAGAACTCCGTGGGCCCTCTCGAAGCAGCCCGAGTTGGCACAGGTGGCACCTTGTTCCTGGGCAGCATCTTGATATTCATGGCAATCCAGCGGGCAGCTGCCCCGAATGGCCGAGGGCCTACCTAGTACTGACAAATACTTCTGCTCGGGAAAACAAAACTCAGCACCCCATGGTCCTGGTCTCAGTTTGCAGAGCTCCATGGGCACTCTCAAAGCAGCGCGAGTTACTACAGGTGGCAGCTTGTCCCTGGGCAGCATCTTGATATTCGTGGAAATCCAGCAGGCAGCCTGCCCCTAAGGAACATGGGCCTACCTGGTACTGACAAAGGGCTCTGCCCGGGAAAACAAAACCCATAACCCCACATTCCTGGTTTCTGTTTGCAGAGCTCCATGGGCACTCTCAAAGCAGCGCGAGTTGCCACAGGTGGCAGCTTGTCCCTGGGCAGCATCTTGATATTCGTGGAAATCCTGGTGCCAGCCTGCGCTTAAGGGCCGAGGGACTACATGGCACTGACAAAGGCTTCAGCCCGTGGAAACAAAACCAAGCACCCCACGTTCCTGGTTTCAGTTTCAAGAGTTCCGTGGGCACTCTCAAAGAAGCACGAGTTGCCACAGGTGGCAGCTCGTCCCTGGGCGGCGTCTTGATATTCGTGGAAATCCTGCTGCCAGGCTGCCCCTAAGGGCCGAGGTCTTACCTGGTACTGAGAGAGGCTTCTGCCCGGGGAAACAAAACCCACAAACCCACGGTCCTGGTCTCAGTTTGAAGAAATCCGTGGGCACTCTCAAAGCAGCCCGAGTTGGCACAGGTGGCAGCTTGTCCCTGGGCGGCATCTTGATATTCGTGGAAATCCAGCGGGCAGACGGCCCCGAAGGGCCGAGGGCACACCTGGTACTTACAAAGGGTTCTGCCCGGGAAAACAAAACCCACCACCCAACGTTCCTGGTTTCTGTTTGCAGAGCTCCATGGGCACTCTCAAAGCAGCCCGAGTTGGCACAGGTGGCAGCTTGTCCCTGGGCAGCATCTTGATATTCATGGAAATCCAGCAGGCAGCCGGCCCCGAATGGCCGAGGGCCTACCTAGTACTGGCAAATACTTCTGCTCAGGAAAACAAAACTCAGCACCCCATGGTCCTGGTCTCAGTTTGCAGAGCTCCATGGGCACGCTGAAAGCAGCGCAAGTGTGCACAGGTGGCAGCTTGTCCCTGGGCAGCATCTTGATATTCGTGGAAATCCAGTAGGCAGACGGCCCCTAAGAAACAAGAGCCTACCTGGTACTGACAAAGGGCTCTGCCCGGTAAAACAAAACTCAGCACCCCACGTTCCTGGTTTCTGTTTGCAGAGATCCATGGGCACTCTCAAAGCAGCCCGAGTTGGCACAGGTGGCAGCTTGTCCCTGGGCGGCATCTTGATATTCGTGGAAATCCAGCTGCAGACGGCCCCTAAGGAACAAGGGCCTACATGGTACTGACAAAGACTTCTGCCCAGGGAAACAAAATTCACAAACTCACGTTCCTGGTCTCAGTTTGCAGAGCTCCGTGGGCCCTCTCAAAGCAGCCCGAGTTGGCACAGGTGGCAGCTTGTCCCTGGACAGCATCTTGGTATTCGTGGAAATCTTTGTGCCAGCCTGCCCCAAAGGGCCGAGGGCCTACATGGCACTGACAAAGGCTTCTGCCCGGGGAAACAAAACCCACAAACCCACGTCCCTGGTCTCAGTTGGAAGAACTCCGTGGGCACTCTCAAAGCAGCCCGAGTTGGAACAGGTGGCAGCTTGTCCCTGGGCGGCATCTTGATATTCGTGGAAATCCAGCAGGCAGACGGCCCCGAAGAGCCGAGGGCACACCTAGAACTGAAAAAGTCTTCTGCCCGTGGAAACAAAACCCACAAACCCACGTTCTTGGTCTCAGTTTGCAGAGATCCATGGGCACTCTCAAAGCAGCCCGAGTTGGCACAGGTGGCAGCTTGTCCCTGGGCAACATCTAGATATTTGTGGAAATCCAGCAGGCAAACGGCCCCGAAGGGCCGAGGGCCGACCTGGTACTGACAAAGGCTTCTGCCCGGGAAGAAAAATTCACCACCCCACGTTCCTGGTCTCAGTTGGAAGAACTCCGTTGGCACTCTCAAAGCAGCCCGAGTTGGCACAGGTGGCTGCTTGTCCATGGGCAGTATCTTGATATTCATTAAAATCCAGCAGGCAGACGGCCCTTAAGGAACAAGGGCCTACCTGGTACTGACAAAGGGCTCTGCCCGGGAAAACAAAACTCAGTACCCCACGTTCCTGGTCTCAGTTTGCAGAGCTCCATGGGCACTCTCAAAGCAGCCCGAGTTGCCACAGGTGGCAGCTTGTCCCTGGGCGGCATCTTGATATTCGTGGAAATCCTGGTACCAGCCTGCCCCGATGGGCCAAGGGCCGACAGGGTACTGTCAAATGGCTCTGCCCGGGAAAACAAAACCCATAACCCCACGTTCCTGGTTTCAGTTTGCAGAGCTCCATGGGCACTCTCAAAGCAGCACGAGTTGCCACAGGTGGCAGCTTGTCCCTGGGCGGCCTCTTCATATGCGTGAAAATCCAGCATGAAGACTGCCTCTAAGGAACATCACCCTACCTGGTACTGACAAAGGGCTCTACCCGTGGAAAAAATCTCAGCACCCCACGGTCCTGGTCTCAGTTTGCAGAGCTCCATGGGCACCTTCAAAGCAGCGCGAGTTGCCACAGGTGGCAGCTTGTCCCTAGGCGGCATCTTGATATTCGTGGAAATCCTTATGCCAGCCTGCCCCTAAGGGCCAAGGGCCTACCTGGTACTGACAAAGGCTTCTGCCCGCGGAAACAAAATTCGCCAACCCACGTTCCTGGTTTCTGTTTGCAGAGCTCCTTGGGCACTCTCACAGCAGCCCGAGTTGGCACAGGTGGCAGCTTGTCCCTGGGCGGCATCTTGATATTCATGGAAATCCAGCAGGCAGACGGCCCCTAAGGAACAAGGGCCTACCTGGTACGGACAAAGGCTTCTGCCCGTGGAAACAAAACCCACCACCCCTCGTTCTGGGTCTCAGTTGGAAGAACTCCGTGGGCACTCTCAAAGCAGCCCGAGTTGGCACAGGTGGCAGCTTGTCCCTGGGCAGCATCTTGATATTCATGGAAATCCAGCAGGCAGACGGCCCCTAAGGAACAAGAGCCTACCTGGTACTGACAAAGGGCTCTGCCCGGGAAAACAAAACCCATAACCCCACATTCCTGGTTTCTGTTTGCAGAGTTCCATGGGCACTCTCAAAGCAGCGCGAGTTGCCACAGGTGGCAGCTTGTCCCTGGGCGGCATCTTGATATTCGTGGAAATC